>NC_057798.1:561250166-561251505 GCF_018294505.1 Triticum aestivum
TTAGGCTGGATGGTAATACGAGGCAAAGTTTTACCCTAGTTCGGATCGGACCCTTGCAGTTGAAGAAAGAGCCTACTCCTGGTACTGTATATTAGTGATAGGGGTGTGTACAAAGTACACGTGAATACCAGGCATTGTGCGTGTGTGTATACTATCGACGAACTAGCCCCCAAGCTTGTATAACATACTAAGGGCCTAGGGTTACAAATCATATATAGTCGGCTTATCACTAGTGGGGATAGAGTCCTCCGCGACTCTGGTAGCTTCATGTTGTACGCCGAGTCCTCCACATGGGTCTCCGTATAACACATCTCGGTCCAACCTATATGTGGTGCAGGATGGAACAGACCCATGAGTCTTCATGTTGACCCACCACCACTAGAAATGATGTGCCCACCACACCACACATGCAATCGGCCACTAGGAAAATAAGCATATACAATAGTACAACGGTATCTAGCTCATGATAGGTCTCCATATTTTGTTGATGACACTGACGGACTTTGCATTTGATGCGTGCTCCGTATTTTGTTGACGACACTTGCGGTCATTGTATTTGAAGCGAAAGCACGATATGGTCACTGGACTTCAGAATAAGCTCATCGCGGTCACCACATACATTTTGTCGTGCTAACCAACATGTGGTTGGATGGTTAGAGGACAGTGGTTTCTCGAGCCCACCAAGGTTCAAGTCCTGGTGCTCCCATTTATCTTGTGTTAATTTCAGTATTTTCTGGCGATGTACGTTCAGTGGGAGGAGACGTTCCACTCGACTACGAGGCACCTATGGTGACTTTGTAAAATCTCAAGATCATATATGCTGGCCCACACTCTCGAAGGTGCTCATAGGGGTAGGGTTCGCGTGTGTGCGCCTGTAGCGGTGAGTGCTTGCGTGTATATATGAGCCCTTGCGTTTGTACCGTGTTAAACAAATACATGTCATGATTATACTATCACTGGCTCACCCGTACAACTCCGTATTTTGTTGATTACACAATCAATTGACCAGTCAAACGGCACAACTAGTGTTGCACCATCGGGGCGCGTAACCGTGGGGCCCACCTATCAGCCCGTATATGAAAGAAAGAAATGGTAGTTTGAGTCTGTAGTGTGTTAATAAAATAGGAGTACATTTTAGGGTGATCATACGGTCATTGGCTCACCATACAGCTCCGTAATTTGTTGATAACACGATCAATTGACCAGTCAACCGGTCCACATTCAGCAGCGCACATTACCATAGGGCCCACCCATCAGCGCATATATGAAGGACAGAAATGGTAATAAACTAGTGGTCGGTGGGTATTCAAAGTCGTGAGACCTCTGGTTGGCAGTCACC
>NC_057798.1:561251847-561314955 GCF_018294505.1 Triticum aestivum
ACCAGCTGTGGGGGGCATTCATTGGGCGGTGGGGTGGGGATCTCCGGAGAAAAAGCTCGGCGCAGGGGGGAGGGGGGCTAGAGGGATGGCCGGTGCGGTGGCAGACCGGTGATGGGGAGTGGTTTTGGGGAGGGCGGGCCGGCCGGGGGCGGCGGGGGCGGGCGGTTCGGCCGGTGGTGGGTGGCGGCTCAGGGGGGTGGAGTTTCATGATAAACTGGAGGCCCTTGATTTCGTATCCAATGGCTGGAAAATCTAATGACCAGAGATGAAGAAGTTAGTCGGCTGACGTGTAGCCTCACCCTGCATGTACACATGCACGCACGCAAGACACGCACGCATGTAGGCGTGCAACACTGACACGTACACATAATGTACACACGCACGCATGCTGGCGTGCAACACTGACAAGTACACATGCACTCACGAACACACGCACGTACACACCCATGCATGCAACACTGAAACGCACCCTTGCACACACGCAACACTCGCACGCCTGCATGCACACAGCACACGACGCAAGACACGCTCAACCTATACGTGCATGCACCCTTTGTTAAGGACATGGATTGTTATGGGTATTAATCAATCTTATCTGTGATAAGCAGAACATTGATGTTTTCATCGGTCTTTATGAATCACAACGTATCGAATGGGCTATCAACATAGTAGGCTTAACTACATGAAAAAAGATGACATCACACTCAATGAACAATCATCGGTTTATGAAATGCCCGCTTCTGACCGCCCTGGCCCACCAAAGGTTCCTCTGCTGTGCGCTGCCTTTGTTGGGTCACTGACATGCAGGCCATGCACCCAAAGAGGCCACACGTCAGAGGAAGAATGGCATGGTGTCCTAGGTCAGAGTCGAGGGCGCCACTCGCGGCACGCCCGGCTGAATACGCCTCCGTGCCGCATTTAAACGCCTCCATGAAACCCGCCCGTGTGGAATCCGAGAAACCCACTCTGGACACACGTCCGTTCATGACCGGGCCGGCGTTAATCGCAACGCCGGCCGAGCTCCTCCCGTCCGCCGTCTATTTAATCTCCTATTTAAACAAGGCCAAACGCCAGCCAAGAATCGCACACCTCCGCCGTTCCCCTATCTCCTCCACCATTTTGTCCACTCTTACAATGGCTTACAAAGAGTAGTTATTCCGCATCCAAGCCGGCTGGGTAGCCCGCCGGATACGAGCTATGCAGCTCACTGATCCACCTCCCTCCCCTCGCCCGACGGAGCCAGTTGCCTCCCCAAGCCGGCGCGTGGTTCAACAACTCGCCGCTCTAGGCCAGCTCGACGAGCAGCGGCGCACGGGCGTCATTGCCGCCGTCCACGCCGCCGCCTCGTACCGCGTCTCCCGTTTCTGTGGCCGAGACTCCCATGCCGGGGGCCGTACCATGCAAGCAGTGATAGAAGCCGGGTGCGTGGAGAGCGACGAGTCGGTGGCCAGCGCCTTCGCATCCGCCGCCATCATCAAGGAGAAGTAGAACACGGGAGGCCGCCGCCGCTTGGGTCCCATGAAGGCCACCGCGGAGGCGACGCCGGTGCACATAGCAGGTGTCTTCCCGGATCCTTTTGTTGCAAGGACCTTCGTCGACCCCGCATGGGCTTCACGGAAGAGGGGAATGTTAGGATGAACTCGAGCCAGTGTCGGCCATGGCGAAGTAGTGGCCGGTGATGGTGTCGGCCACCATCATCTTCGGCACCAGCCAATGATATCAGTTGGGCAGTGGGGAAGTGAGCCGTCCTTTGCGCTGAAGCATATACCTCCGGGGCTCCCGGCAGTCCGGTGATTGTGCTATCAGACATGAGGAACACAGATCGATCGGCGGGCGACCATTTAGGCCAGGTATTATATACCTGTGCTGTCCAGAACTAGCACCACGTAGTCCATTTAAATGTAATGAAATTCATCATGTTTGTGTGAAAACCCGGTATTTTATATGATTTCCGTCGTTGTTTATATGAAATATTAGTTTGTCTATGTGTTTGCGTGAATTTCGTCCGGTTGGTTGAGTTTCTGTCATAATGTGTGTGGCTAAGGTTGGATGGCGTAATTTGCGGGTCGCCGGTCGGTCTGCGGGCAGCTCGGGCAGCGTTGCGGGGCAAAAAACACAGCTCGTGCGAGCTTGTCTCCAACGTGCGCGCTGGAGGATGCATGATAGCATCAGCACCCGAGCCATTCCTCGTTCATCAGTGGCAAAGGCACCGGTGGACAAAAGGGTCACCAATATTTTAGCTACCCCGGGCAAGATCCTAACAGCCCCTCCCAACAGATTCAAATCCCTCGTTCACTGTGGAATTTTGCCATGTGTTGTTTTCATGGACTAGAAAGATGCCCGTGCATTGCACGGAACATCAAGATGCATTTTTTTACAAACTCCCGCATGCATGCAAGGGATAATTAATGTCCTCCTTTGCTAGTACCACGAGGCAAACACCATTAATATTGCATCGATTAGTGTTAATGGCCTTGTATATCTGCAATTGTAATTTTGATAGCGGCCCCTTGTATATAAAAATGGAGGGAGAAATATGAGAGATAAGGTGAGGAGGAGTGGGGCGTGGTGCCGTGGTGGTGACTGGTGGTCGGACTGGGCGGAGGCATGGGGACGGACGGCACATTATGTCTAGGTTTGTATCTCTCTCACACACACCCACGTAGGTGGGGGACGTGCACGAAGAGAAGAGGTGCACGCACGGCGCACTTACTCCCGTCTCTTTCCCAACCAAACCCGCGTGGGTACACGGTGGAGCTCATTTCTATACAAAAAAGGCAGCCCACGTGGTAATTTGGCACGTGTACTGGTTGTCCACTTGGTGGAGGGAGGATCGTCTACCACGGGTGAACAAACTAATTGCGACTTGACGCGTTATGTTAAATTAAAAAAGAGGCAAACCATGTGGGGCCTACCTTAGAGGCAAGGCTCTATACACTGGAGTACTTTTGATGTGTCCCGTCAACTCGCAGAACGACGAGAAACTTGCTTAGTACGCCGTCTCCCCTGCCCATGGGCGCGGTGGCTCGTGGGATGAGGTGAAGCTTACTACTTCCTCCGGTCCTCTTTTGTTCGCGTCTAAGGTGAAGTCAGGATACCAAGGAGCGATTGTTTCGTTTGAAATAGGACAGTTCTATCCCTGATGTGCTACCGAGAGAGGCTGGGGTTAGTTTTTCTAGGCATGCATACCAATGGTTGAGCCTGCCCCACACCGGAATTCTCGCATTGCATGCATCTCTCTCTTTCAAGTATCCATGCGTCTCACTCTTCCATGCCTGCATGTGTGTCACTCTATCTACATGCGCACGCCTTGGGAAGGGGTGATTGGTATGGGAGAGAGGGTTGGGAGTTACTGCGGCTGCACATGCAGTCAAAGCGGAACAGATGGGAGGGGTACCAGTGGAAAGAGCGGGGTAAAGAAGCTAAGGCGCAGAGCTTTGAGGGAAAAACTGAATTTTCTTAGGCGCAAACCAAAAAGGACCGGAGGGAGTACTACTGTACACCTTTACGACCGCTCCCTCGCCCATGCGCGCGGTGGCTCGCAGCACGAGGAGAAAATTTTACTACTCCCTCCGTTTACTCCTCGTCCCTACTAGTATGTACGTACTTTGGTTTGTACTCCATCCATTTACTTATACAAGGCCACTATAAAAAAATACATTTTGCATCTATACAAGGCCACAAATAGTAATCGAGCCTTTCCAGTTTATGGCTCAATTTCAAAATCTCTCCAACCAAGGTAGACGGTGAGTGGTCGAATTAATTTCATAGTTTGCACAGTACGCTCGTTTATCTCAAGAAGTTATGTTTACCGAGGCATTAAATAGAATGAATGCATGAATGACCACTAAATTTCCATGAACTTGTACATGCATTGG
The DNA here is from genome assembly GCF_018294505.1 of Triticum aestivum. Taxonomy (NCBI): domain Eukaryota; kingdom Viridiplantae; phylum Streptophyta; class Magnoliopsida; order Poales; family Poaceae; genus Triticum; species Triticum aestivum. The sequence goes on from NC_057798.1 coordinate 561,255,726, forward strand.
TTAGTTTCCTCTTGACACTCCTTGCGTCGGGTGATCTAATGCACCTCGAAATCAAACATGTAATGTTACTACTACTATTATAGTAGAATTCAGACTTATCAAACGGAAAAACGAATGTTTTTTAGATGAGCCCTATAAACCCTAGTGGGTACGTACTCCGTAAAAACAGATTTTTCCAAAACTAAGTCGCTCCCTTTCATGAATTCTGTAGTATACTCCTCCGTCGATGCTCCCTTTCATGAATTACGTACTTCCTGTTGCCGACATGTGGGACATATAGCAACCGGGTCAACGTGTCAAGCACCAAATAATAGTGCAGAACAGCAGGGGGGGCACACCCCACTCGTACCAGCCCAGTAGTAGTAATGAGCAATGAGACGTCAAATCACAATGCCGCACCTTCCCAGATGAACGAAGCAACCATTATTTCACACTTCGGTTCGACATCATCTCAAACCACGTACTAGTATTGCTTCTGCCTCAAGAGGGACACGTGCATCGCCTTGGTACATCATGACACGTGGGACCGCATGACAGGCCATGCTCCCCTGCCGATCGCTCAGTAAAATCACCTCATTTTTACTATACTTCCTCCGGATCGGTTTACTACATGGCATGCACGTCGTTCCAGGTTGACAATTTAACTGGCTATATATATATGTGATGAACAATACGCTAGCCTTTTAAAAAATGTATACTTTTGTACAGTAGTACTACCTCCGACCTGGTTTATTAGTCCCCTATGTAGTTTGTGCTAAATTTTGACCAATGATTTAACTGACAAAATGTTAGTGCATGTTAACAAAAATTATAACGCTGGGTTCATATTCGAACATAGTTTTCAAATATATAATTTTTTGTGACATGCATGACCATTTTGTTAGTTAAATTTATGGTCAAAATTTGGCACAGATTACAATGAGGACCAATAAACCGGGACGGAGGTAGTACTCCACTATCGATGGATTGCGCCATGGAGCAAAAATTGAAATTTTTAAAAAAGGTGGTACATATAGAGAGCGCTCGTCGCCAAATTATGCATATAGTACTATTAAAAAAGCTAGTACGTGCTTAATTGGGGTGCTAAATTCTATTAAAGAAATACTACTACTAGTATGTACATACTGAAGAGTTAATGTAACGAGAAGAAACATAACATAGTTCTGCTGGGGGCTCAGCACAACACACCCCTCAAATTGAACTAAGCACACCTGAAATTAAACTATGCAACTAATCCGGTAGACACTGCATTAGAGGTTTAGAACCACCATAATGCAACGACACTGCCACCTTACTCGGAGTCCTCGTCCACGTCCTCGACTTCGTCCTTGTCCCTCTTCCTCTTGGCCGATACTTCTTTGCTTGAACCGCCAACTTGGCTGTTGCTCTTCATCGAACCCTTGTAGATATTGAAACAAAGGTAGCCATCCATTGCAGCGTACTGGATTTCGTCTATATCTAGTACATTCCGCTGCCATGCATGACGATGAAACGTGTATGGAGGTTTCTCTAGTTTACCGTATGAAGGATGAACCATGGCTCCTGCCAGGGTCAGCATTGAAGGCTGATGAGAGGGCACCAGCCGATTCTTCTGGAGGTTGAAGGGGTTTCCTACAACGAGGCCTATCCGACGCAGGACTTCTTTGTAGTTCTTAAAGTCTACAGTAATGAATTTGCCTGTTTTGTCCTCGAGGAAGTTCTTAAAATCCTGGCACTCAATGTCGGCATGGCATATGTGGTAGACCAAGCAAACGTTATGTATGCAAACCTGGATCACGGAGGGCTTCTTCCTCTCTTCGTCCTTTAGATCCTTCTCTCGTCCCACGACTGTGGTGTACTCAACATCTAGCCCAGCGACCCACTCATCATGTGAGTTTTCGAACATGCGTCTGAAGCGAGAAAGGCATCCTTTCACCATCGCGGAAGTACGGGTGTAGATGATGTCAAACTCATCGCCGGTGATGGTTCTAACCTTGTACTCACTGCCGATCGGGGAGATTTGGGACGCCATGGATTTGGGAGGAGGGTTAGGATTAGTGGAACTACCGTAATGTACTAATGTGAATGGACGGGACGACTAGGAGCGAACCGCCGTAGTATTAAAGGATGTGCCGGGACAAGTAGGAGCGAACTGCCAGCGTGCGAACGGCGGGGTAATGGCTTTCCATTCTCCCATGATACGGGATTCCGAGAGCCCTTGGATCTGAGATCGAACGGTTGCATGGCGTGATTCTAGACCTATGGGTGAATCCTATCCTGGAGGGTTATTCTTAAAATTTTCAGCAACTTAGCATGCGACCGTTTGATCTCAGATCCAAGGGCTACCAGCAACCCATATCATGGTCGCGCCTACCACGACCGTGTGTCGCTCGCGCGGTCGCGCCCTTGGAGATTTAACACGGTACGTTAGGCTATCTGATGTCGGCATGTCATACATAGTCATCACTTAGTCACTCATACTACAACAAGGTTGGCTATAAGTGTTTTTTACTCCTCTCTATCTCTTTCTTCGTACTCCCTCCGTCCCATAATATAAGAACGTTTTTGACACTAGTGTAGTGTAGTGTCATTAACTTCTACCTCGTTTCTTGTTTCTTCACATATCAACTAATAACAATGCAATGATATACTTTCTGTGACATAGTAACTCATATTTAGTTAGTCAAATGGATGACCTAGAACTATGTCCAGGCCCTATAAACCGAGACGCCTACAAGTAAAAAACCGAGACGGAGAGGGTAGTTCAGCACGTATCTTTTTAGATCAATATAGTCAGGATTCACCAAGGAGCAAAACCAAGTGGTAGGCTGCTCCTATCGTGTTGGCGTAGCAACTCAAGCAGGGTCAGTCCGCACACGAAATGGTGACATAGTTAACAGGACCCCTTTGGCAGACATGTGGCTCATCCACCGTCTTGTTCCACATGCGATGCACCAAATTACAGTTCGGAGCAGCGGTTGGAATTGGAGGCACCCCGGTCGTAGCGCCGCAGTAGTAGAAATGAGCGATGAGGGGTCAAATCACAAAGCCCAACCTTTCCCGCATTAAGCTGGACGGACGAAGCAACCATCATTTCACTCTAGCGCGCAAGAGCATAAAGAAAAGAGAAAACAATGATGCGTGCGGGAGCTACCTAGGGCACCCTAGGGTAGGGGTCTCCACTACAGATCCTTTTTTTTGAAAGCGCCTCCACTACAAATCGGCTTCTCCCTCGTCCTCTTGAAGAAAACCGATGATGAGTGCGGCGGTAGGGTTTGTAGGAGTACTACGGCGTGCGGGGCCATGTCGTAGTAAACGGGTTCGAGTCGATGCCTTAAATATGTGTGGGCCGCTTGGTTTTACGGGAACGAGGCAGCATTTTGGGTTCGGGGACCAGTGGATATATAGCATGTACAAAAAATTGTGGACCTAGGTTCGACTGAAAGGCAATGATGCATGGGCCCTGCATTTTGATATACATGGGGCCGCGTGAAATTTGCTACTCTACTCAAAACTAGTAAGGTACACATGTATTGAACGCATGAGATTTCGAAACCAAATTATGAATAAATACACACTATAGCATGTAAAGCTTTGAGTCATATATGGATGATGTAGATGTTCGTTTAGTTCTTATAGTTCATCTCATTCAAAATCAATTAGTTTTATAAAAATGTTAAGATTCATGGGGTTGTGCATTGTAAATCATAAAGTAAAAAACAAATAATGGCAATTCATTTAGAAAAAAATAATCAATTATGATAAGATTCTAGAACAAAGGAGACGTGCTTGTGTTTTGAGGTTTGTGCATTATGCTTAAGTTCAACCATGGAGTCTTCTAAATTGTACATGTGGCATATCTGGTGGAATGTTGATGATATCCAATGGCCAGTAGTGCTCGGATTTGCCCATCTCTGCACTGTCGGGTTAGCTTCATCCAGCGACCATCTTTCGAAGTTATTGGCACACTATATAGTTCTTGTGCCATAGTTTCATGTTTTGGAAAAAAGCTATTAGTGGGTTGTACTATCTATTTAGGAATAGAAGATGTATACATGGAAGTTGTAGGGAAAGAGATGACATGGAGGATCTCAATTCTTATGAGTAGGGATTGGAAAAGAGATGTCATTTGGTTCACATCATAGGAACTTTTCTATTGAATCTAGAGATGACATGTATCTCAATTCCTATGAGGAGGGATTAGTAAAGAGATGTAATTTGGTTCATATCGTAGGAACTTTTCTATTAAATATATGCTAATGTTTATTTTCCTTTGAAATTAAGGGAGTATAGAAATCCATTCATTTGAATCAAATGGCTCTAAAGCTATAGAAATGATATCATGTTTATTTCCTTTGAAATGTAGAGTATATGAATCTATTCCTATGAACCAATTGGCTCTAAAGGAAAAAAATCCTATAAAAATCATATCATATAGAGTTCCTATGATATTCCTCGACACTAAAGGATGGTTGAAATTGCTGCGGGTGATACGATGGTCTTTCTTTGTAGACTCCTCACCCATCTTTATAGTTACCTCTCGAAGATGAATGAAATGATATATACAGGGTATTCTACATGTGCAATTTGGTACACGAAAACTCGGTAAAAGTTTGCAAGGTTCTAATTTTCAATAAAGCTATATGCACTGCATTTCGGAACGGAGGGAGCATATGGCAGTTGCTAACACTCACGTGGAAGATTTGTGTGTAGGAGGAGTGGTTGTTCTGTTAAATGACATGGCAAAACTGACACTCTCAGATGCTGATCTAACGGTTCTTACAGCTTTAGTCAGGAAAAGGCTTGTGGCGAATGTTTGTCGGATAATGATTTATGGACACATGCATTGCATTGATACGTGCCCCCCTCTCTCTCACGCACACGCACCCTCACGAGTCACAACTCTCCCGAGTCCTCTTGCAGACTCGCACGTGGCACCCATCGTCTATCTGCAGGTAGACGTCACGCACATATGTGCTCTTCACACCCTACCCTCAGAACTTATAAAAAACAAAAGACGGCGCGCAGATGTTATTTTAGCTCACATGTCACACACTTATATTATTACTCTTGCGGCGAACGTTCTTTGGGCATAGTATATATTGTACTCTCACGAAGAGAAGTGGTGCACGCATGCACTAGTTCTCTCACACCCACTCGCGGGTACACGTATGAGCGCATTTTTTGAAGGTGGTACAACAAAATCACTCCACTATATATAAAAGCCGGAGCCTTAGCGCTTGCTTTACTAGGGTTCCTCTCGTTCACTCTCTCATGCTCTCCGGATCTAAGCAAGACATAGGTGGCCACACTCTCTCTCAGCTCACGGCTGGTCACAAATCCGACCGGGGCAGGGGGTGTAGGTGCATCTTTCAGGCTGTCGGTGGCGGCGAGGGAGGAGACCAACGGCTGCCCGCGCGTCTCGATCGTCGGCTGTGCCGTTCTCTTCGAGAGAGCGCCGGCTCTGGAGGGCCTCCGACCCCTTCTTCCTCCCTGCGGTATTGTGGCCAAGATGCGGCCTCCCGACGCCGTCTTTGCCACATGCCGATGACCCTCAGGTATATATTCCTTCGAAACCTACCTTGCTCTACTGCCCCGGCTCTTCCCCCTTCGTGTGGATCCTTTTCTACTTCCGTCTGCTATTCCAAAGCAACCTAGACTTCTACTATTATTAGAAGTAAAGCTAGTTCATACAGTCAACTCAAAGCGTTGGTTCAAACAGGGAAGAAAGTGGGAAAGCTGTAGCATGAATCTAGGACTTGGTTCTAAGAGGAAACGGGGGAAAATAGTAATATATGTCACTATTTAAATAACCGTATTTTGTATTTGCGCAAACAGGGATGTCTATCTCCATATCGTTTCGGGATGTCTGTCTCCGTATCGTTTCTATCCGCACAATCAAAAGCACACACCTCAGTTTTAGTACAACTGCGCAAAATGAGATGGCTATCCCTCGTTGTCGTCGTCTAACCTCCAGTCTTCAAGGTATTCCTACATTGGTAGTAACTAAGGTAGAATGACCAACGCAATCTAAAAGAAGCTGATTCGTACGTTTTACTTCCTGATTGCAGTGCAGGGATGAGCAAAAACAACTGCATCCTAGCCCGGAATGCACTTTCTGCCAGTACTTCCACGGACCAAGGACTAGCTGGCACGGCTGCATGTTGGTTTTTTGGACAGGTGCACGGACAAGAGGCATTGTGGTCTGCTTATTTCTGCAAATAATGGTGCTTAAATTTAGTGGAATGCATAAGCATTTCAACTGGTCAGTACACTGCATGGTTCAGTTCAGCATTCCAGCTGAGACCACAATTCTAATTGGTTATTCTGTAATGAGAGAACCTAACCCTGGATGGTGGCAACAAGAAAAAACCAGAGTGAACTCCAGAAAATTTAAGCCTGCCGGAGGGCCCTTTGCTCGGAGAAGCCTTGCTTGTTTTTTCCTGATTTGTAAACCTTCTCACAACTTTGTCTTTTGTTGTGAACTAGTATATGTTTGTTATGTTCTATGAATCATTGAGATGTATAAAACTGCTTAACTTGTGCTTTTCAAGATTTTTATGAAGATGAGTTTAATGTGAGTGTTCCACATGAGCGCTGGACTAGCGTTGAACGTTTGGAATTTATTACATTGTGGCCTCAATTAACTGCATGAACCACTGTAACAAGATACATAGTTGCTTATATGTCAGACATCAGATTGTTGATTGTTAGTTGGTCGATAGCCTAGTGTTGAAGCGAGCTGAGCCAATGTGTTGTGTTTTGCACAACTGCTTACAAGTGGGGTAGAACCAATAGTGTTCACAAGTACTACTTATGTATACGTCGGCGCACGATTCTCGAAGGAGTGCTCTATTTCATCAAAACACACACTACTCGTATGATAAATCGTGACAACTTATGTCTTACCATGCCATATTCATGAAAAAACTAGTGAGGACGCATCTGTTTTGGCAACAATTTCGATGGTTCTCACATGATTCACGGGCACACAAAAGTAGCAGCAGTTCCCATAGACGGATTCAAACAGAGTACTAGCCCCAGAGGGGTCGATAACAAGCAAGGTTCGGATAACTAGACACAATCCAAACTACTATTAAACACTAGCTGGGGCAACTATTTCATGCCTCGATCTAATTTGGGCTGGACACAAGACGGACCTTGCCATGAACATCATCGAGGACGTCCAGCAGCAGCTCAATCCTATGAACCTTCATGAAGACAACCTTGTGGCCTTGCCACTGATAAACTTGTTTGTGGAGGCATGCCACGTCATCTTCCTGCGTAAGCTTGACAAGAACAGTATGCCTCACAAACGAAGGAGTAGCTTTGAACTTCTTGTGCTTCAGTACACCCTGGAGAACACGCCGGACAACAGTGAGGCTTGAATACACCTCTTCATTGGTATAACCGCAAATGGCTTCCAGGATCCAACAGCCTAAGAAGTCTGTTTTCCTAGTGCGTATATTCAGGTCGTCCACCTCATAGCGAGTGACATGCACAAAACCACAATCCTTGTCTGCATCAGGGCTCTAATTGAAACAAAAACAAATTCTAAATTACTTTTCAGTATAAGAAACACAAGTTACTTAAACCACTATGTATAGCATGACATCAAAGCTAATAAAATTTGGCATTATTAATCACCACATACTTCCTTTTCTAAAAAAATCACCACATACTTAGATGAAAAACACAATCGAGATCGGCAAAGAAGGCAATCACCTCGGGCAGCTCAGCGGGTGGGGGACACATCCTTGAAGGGGGAAAACTGCTCCTGCAGTTCCACGGGGGTTGTAACCTCAAACGGGGCGTTGACCATCTCAGTAGTGGCCGTGAGCGTATCTGGGGTCGGCTCAGTGGTTGCCTCCATCTTCTTGGAGCTCTCTGTCTCGTGGGGATCAGCCTCCCGCATCTGCTCCAATATCGGCAGATCTTTGCCTGGTTCTCCTTGGTCCATCATGAAACTGACGAATATTAGGAGATCACTGAAAGGAAAACACAATCGCAATGACAATGAAACAAAAAAGAGAGTGAGGATCGGTTACTACTTTGCAAAAGTTCTTTTTTTTGAACGAAAATATACCAACATCACGGATCCGCTTACCTTCCCTTCGTTGGGAGAGAAGAACAGTGGTAGATGCGAGTGTTGCCTTTCTTGAAGACGGTGAGGGAGAAGGGGATTCAGCGAAGAGTGAAATGATGTTGCTTCGTCCATCAAACTTAGACTGCGGGGAGGTGGGGTTTTGTGATATGACGGCTCGTTACTGCCGCGCTACGATCGGGTTGACTCTCCGCCTGCATACTGCCTTCTAATTTGGAGGATGGCATTTGGGCCCGCGCGCTGCATGGACCGCATGTCGGTGAACAAAAGTAGAACGATGTTCAGTAGAGGGTGACGTTTCAATTACCTAGGAGGAGCCAGAAGCGGTAGAGTGTCTCCATTGTACTAGTAGTAATTGTTTTTATGGGTAGCTGTAGAGTGTCTCCACTGTACTAGTAGTAATTGTTTCTCTGTGCCCAAGACAAAACAGCCAATCCACACTAGTAAATAGTAAAATCAATTCAAAAGGCGCTACCCACACCCAGCACACCCCCCACAAAAAAAACCTAGGTGCTCTTCTTCCTCCTCGCTCCCACCCACCTCACGTCAGCTCGCTCCACTCGTACCCCCAAATTCCTCCCCTCACTCCTATAGAAAACCCCAGCTCCCCTTCTTCTTCACTCCTACAGAAAACCCCCAGCTCCCCTTCTTCTTCGCTCGCACTACAACTAGGCTCGTCATTCGTTAATCTGCTCAAATCCGTGAGCGTGACGCGATGCCCTCGAAGAAAATGGAGTCGGCTGACCCCAGCGCCAAGAAGATGAGGCTCCCGCCAGCGGCAACGCCTGTTGTAGATCCCACACCCGTCAGCGCAGGGAGAAGCGGCGACCCCGCCCCCACCGGATCCCAGGAACTCATAGAATCTCGGGTGGACCGCATCAGCGATCTCCCGAACGCCGTCCTTGGGGAGATCATCTTGCTTCTCCCCACCAAGGATTGCTGCTGCACCCAAGTCCTCTCAATTCGGTGGCGCCCTCTATGGCGCGCCGTGCCCCTTAATCTCGACTGTCATCAGCTATCTCTCTTCAATGATTTTGAAATCCCCAGAGCCATCATCTCCTCCCACCAGGGCTCCGTTCAAAGGCTCTGCATCCCGTCATGCTACCTGAGCAAGCATACCATGCCCTGCACGGTGGACGCCTGGCTGAAATCCCCTGAATTCACAGAACTACAGCTGCTTGAGTTCTACTATTCCCCTGGAAATCACATACCACATACCGAACGCCATGAACTTGTACCCTCAGCACCGATGTCCATCTCGCGGTTTTCCTCCTCTCTCCACACCGCCACCTTTGCGTTGTGCTACCTACCAGACAATCTGGTACTAGACCTTCGACTCCCATTTCTCAAGAAACTTTCACTTGTACGGGTTCATATATCGGAGGCCTCATTGCATAGCATCATCCAATCCAGTTGCCCTGCGCTGGAGTGCTTGGTGCTTGTTTTCACAGTTAGAATCAGTTGTCTCCAAATAAAGTCGCCTAACCTTGTAATAATTGGAATTTCTTTTGACAGAAGGCAGCTCATCATCCAAGATGCCCCTTCACTTCAAAGCTTGATCCTCGATTCTAGTTATTCACCGTTGCAAATAACCGTCCTCTCTGCGCCTAAACTGGAGAGATCTTGGGTGTAATACATGATCTCTGTGCTCATTTCAATATGGTGTTTGGCTCCACAGTTCTGCAGGTACTTTATATTATCATCTACACTTGTAACCATAAGCTGCATTCTAAATTTCTGCGCATAATTTATATATCATCTTGGAGTGCACATTTTGTACTAATATTATGTTCTATGCTCAATGAAGAGTTTCTCCATGGATGGCCTATCAATGGTGCTGGATTTTGTCAAGATCTTATATATCCAAATGAATAGTTTTGATCTGAACAAGATTATTGGCTTGCTGCAATGCTTTCCATGTCTGGATAAGTTGTATATAAAGGTGATAATTTCACGCACATTGGAAGCCCGCATATAGTGTACTAGAATTAACCGTTTAGTTGTTGCTCTTTCGACACTCTTTGAGGGAGTCCTGGACTAGGGGGTGTCCGGATAGCCGGACTATCATCATTGGCCGGACTCCAAGACTATGAAGATACAAGATTGAAGACTTCGTCCCGTGTCCGGATGGGACTTTCCTTGGCGTGGAAGGCAAGCTTGGCGATACGGATATGTAGATCTCCTACCATTGTAACCGACTCTGTGTAACCCTAGCCCTCTCCGATGTCTATATAAACCGGATGGCTTTAGTCCGTAGGACGAACAACAATCATACCATAGGCTAGCTTCTAGGGTTTAGCCGGACTATCTTCATAATCTTGGAGTCCGGTCGATGATGATGATAGTCCGGCCGATGATAGTTCGGCCGATGATGGTAGTCCGGCTATCCGGACACCCCCTAATCCGGGACTCCCTCACCCGGACTATGAAGATACAAGATTGAAGACTCCGTGCCATGTCCGGATGGGACTTTCCTTGGCGTGGAAGGCAAGCTTGGCAATATGATATGAAGATCTCCTCCCATTGTAACCGACTCTGTGTAACCCTAGACCTCTCCGGTGTCTATATAAACCGGAGAGTTTTAGTCCGTAGGAGGAACAACAATCATACCATAGGCTAGCTTCTAGGGTTTAGCCTCTCTGATCTCGTGGTAGATCCACTCTTGTATTACACATATCATCAATATTAATCAAGCAGGAGTAGGGTTTTACCTCCATCGAGAGGGCTCAAACCTGGGTAAAAATATCGTGTCCCTTGTCTCCTGTTACCATCCGCCTAGACGCATAGTTCGGGACCCCCTACCCGAGATCCGCCGGTTTTGACACCGACATTGGTGCTTTCATTGAGAGTTCCTCTGTGTCGTCACCGATAGGCTCGATGGCTTCTTCGATCATCAACAACGATGAAGTCCAGGGGGAGACCTTCCTCCCCGGACAGATCTTCGTATTCGGCGGCTTTGCACTACGGGCCAATTCGCTTGGCCATCTGGAGCAGATCGAAAGCTACGCCCCTGGCCGTCAGGTCAGATTTGGAAGTTTGAACTTCATGGCTGACATCCGCGGGGACTTGATCTTCGATGGATTCGAGCCACAGCCGAGCGTGTCACACTGTCACGACGGGCGTGACTTAGCTCTGTAGCCGGATAGTAACCTGGAGGCCATACACGAGTCCGCTCCGATCTTCAATGCGGAGCCGGTTGCATAGATCGGGTACGGGTGGCTAGACACCGCCTCGGGGGCTGCAACCTCTACGGCGATAGAGCCGAACACTGACCTAGTCCCTTATGAAGCTCATGACTCCGAGGTGCCGGATTCCTTGCCGCACTCCGAACCTCCCGCGCCCCCTCCAATCGAATCCGATTGCGCGCCGATCATGGAGTTCACCGCTGCGGACATCTTTCAACACTCACCTTTCGGCGACATCTTGAGTTCGCTAAAGTATCTCTCGTTATCAGGAGAGCCCTGGGCGGACTGCGGTCAGGACGGTTGGGATACGGATGACGAAGAAATTGAAATCCCACCCACCACCCACTTGGTAGCCACTGTCGATGATCTAACCGACATGCCAGACTTCGACTCCGAAGACATCGACGGTATGGACGACGATGCTGGAGACGACCAAGAACCAGCGCCTACTGGGCACTGGAAAGCCACCTCATCATATGACATATACATGGTGGATACACCAAAAGGAAGCGACTACGAGGAACAATGGGACGTGGCGAAGGACAACTCCCCCAACAAACAATCAAAATGGCGACGCAAGCGCCGCCCGAAGTCCCGCCTCGATAACAACGGTACCCATACTGACCCAGCCTTAGAGCAGGGTGAAGCAGTGGACGATGAGCATGCCACCAAGCAACCATCCGAACAAGATGGATTGGGCAAGCAACCCATCCCCAGCGAAAAAGGCGATCTCACGCCCGACAAACTACCGGAGCATAAGAACCTTCATAAAAGGCTTGTCGCCACTGCAAGAAGTCTGGACAAGCAAAAGCGGACGCTCAAAACTGCGGAGGACACACTCAGAATGAGATGGAGCAAAGTACTCAATACCGCAGATAAATACAGCAATAGTCAACAGGCGAAGAGCTACCCGAAGCGCAAGTTGTTGCCCGAATTTGACGAGGAGGCCGTAGAGCCCCCACAGTCAAAAAACAAAGATGCCGCCTAGCCGGATAGACGACCAGATGACAGGCCAAGAGCGGCAAGGGGCGCCACACACAAACCGGCGTACGATCCACATAAAGATCCTCGCAAAAAAGATGGCCTGGTTAGGTCCATCTATGGGCCAAAAAAGAAGACTCCAGGGAGCAATACAACCCGCCGAATATTTGAAGATAACGGCACACCTAAATACAGGGGCGCCGCACACCCACTATGTTTCACTGATGAGGTACTGGACCATGAATTTCCAGCGGGATTCAAACCCGTCAACATAGAGGCATATGACGGAACAACAGACCCCGGAGTCTGGATTGAGGATTATATCCTACACATACATATGGCCAGAGGAGACGATCTCCATGCCATAAAATACCTGCCCCTCAAGCTCAAAGGGCCAGCTCGACATTGGCTCAAAAGCCTCCCAGAAAACACCATTGGAAGTTGGGAAGAGCTCGAGGATGCGTTTCGAGCAAATTTTCAGGGGACTTATGTCCGCCCTCCGGATGCAGACGATTTAAGTCACATAACTCAATAGCCCGGACAGTCAGCAAGAAAATTCTGGAACAGGTTCCTCATCAAAAAGAACCAAATAGTCGACTGTCCGGACGCCGCAGCCTTAGCAGCCTTTAAGCACAACGTCCAAGACGAATGGCTCGCCAGACACCTCGGCCAGGAAAAACCAAGAACAATGGCCGCACTAACAAGCCTCATGACCCGCTTTTGCGCGGGGGAAGACAGCTGGCTGGCTAGATGCAGCACCAGCGACCCAAGTACATCCGAAGTCAGGGATGGAAATGGGAAATCACGACGCAGAAAAGATCAGCGCCAGAATAAGGAAAATGGCCCAAATAGCACGGCGGTCAACGCCGGATTCAAAAGCTCTCGGCCGAATAATAAAACACTGCCCCTCAAGGACAACAATGATGAGCTATCCAACCTAAACAAAATTTTGGATAGGATATGTCAAATACATAGTACCCCCGGGAAGCCTGCAAACCATACCCACAGAGATTGTTGGGTCTTCAAGCAGTCCGGCCGACTTAACGCCGAACGCAAGGGGTCCGACACACCAAGCGAAGACGACGAACCCCACAAGCCGCACGCCGGAAAACAAAAGACTTTCCCACTAGAAGTCAAAATAGTGAACTCACTCCATGTGATAACACGTAAACATAGTGCGGCACCTGCTATACCAGGACACCATCCGCAGAATGGGGATAGACCCTACCGAAATTCACCATAGCAGCACTTCCTTCAAAGGAGTGACGCCTGGCCTTTACGCCAAATACACAGGCTCTGCAGTACTAGAGGTCGTGTTCGGTTCATCCGACAACCTCCATCGCGTAAAGCTCATTTTCCATATCGCCCCATTCAAAAGTAGCTATCAAGCACTACTAGGACGTGAAGCATTCGCCCACTTTAATGCAATACCGCATTACGCATCTCTTACGCTTAAAATTCCTGGTCCATACGGCATAATCTCAGCAAAGGGTAAATCTGAGTGTTCCTCGACCACGGAAAATGTGAGACTGCTTTGACAGCCGCACACTAATCCGACCTTGCGGGTCAAAGCCCTAAAACAGGTCATTCAGACCTCGGACACGGCTAGGCGAGTCCGGCATAAGTAAACAAGGGGCTTCACCGCCGCATACCCCTTCACAAGGGGCGGCACGTATAAACAATGAGAGCCAATAAAGCTCAAATTCATCATATTTTATTTTAACTACACCTTTTGCATGATACTTTCCCAAACTAAGTTCTTCTCCTTTATAGATGAAGCACATGCTACACCCGTCCAGGATACAGTACAACGGAGCCACAGACGCAAACGTGCAGCAGGGACCCGCTACAAGGATTCTTTTTATATTAAGACCCTGCGTAAACCTTTCTTACTGTCTCTTGTTGATACACATCCCCCGGTTTCTTACCATAACCGAGGAGGAGGCTGGCGTTTTGGCATCGGCCGCGTCAGAAGTTCCCGCCCGTACCTGGACACTTGGGGCTTAGGGCACTGTTATGCCCGGTATTATAAAGACCGAACACCTCAGGGAGTGTTCGGCGTCTCGAGTTAGGCCTTATATGCATCAGCTCCGAATCATGTCTTTGGTCAAATGTTGGGTTTGCCCAGCTCCTGTGTTTTGCTGCCTTACGTTCCGCACCATCGGCTAACGCGGCACAAGGAGAACTACTGCAATTGTGCCCCGGTTCGGCCGGCCGAGCACCTCAGTAGAGAAAGCCAAAAACTGACTATCATGATATAGCGAGAGACTGGTCAACCACTCGATCGGCTACTGGAATGTTTAGAATTCCTCCGCCTTGACGAAGGACCGCTTCCCGGTCAGGCACATACGCGCCCCGAGTTCGGAGAAGCGCGGTGCCTCTACGGGCTATATAGTAGCCCCACCTTCGAGCTCCTATGGCTAAGTGAAAGTGATAAAGCATTATAGTCCGGTTGCCTAGTTTGCTATGCTATCACCTCCTTCAAAGGACCAAGACGTTGGATTAAGTGTGAAAAAGCGCTTTTCTTTTTGCAAACACCCCCGCACCATGTGCGTGGGGGCTGAAGCCAAAGACTGCCATCTTTCAAGTTATACATACACGGCCGCACAGGAGATAGTTCAATACTTGAATGCACAAGTATAAAAAGATATTGCATTATAAACATGATCTCACAAATCATATACGTCATTTGAACATAACATCTTTCGAGCACTGCGACTCTATTAAATGAGCGCCCTGCAGGACTTCCTCAAAATAGTGCTCGGCGGGTAATTGGCCTTTGTCCGAACCCTGGGATGCAACAGCGGTGGCATCCATCTCCGCCCAGTATGTCTTAACATGGGCGAGATCCATTCGTGCACCTTCTATGCATGCCGATCGCCTCATTGCCTCGATATGCGGCACCACCCCAAGGAATCGCTGCAACAAGCCAAAATAACTCTCAGGCTTGGGCCTTTCCGGCCACAAATGAGTGACCACACCTGTCATGGCAAGTCCGGACAATCTATTCAACTCAGCCCACTCAGCCAGCCGGTCAGTCAACGGAAGTGGACGCTCTGGACTATGGAAATGAGACCAAAAAAGCTCTTCCATTTCGTGATCCTTCTGGCTTCGGAAGTGCACGACCACGTCCGCCGCACTCGCCGCCAAATCCAGATAAGGATCCTCCGCACCACACAATTGGCCCAACTGAGCATACTTCGGATCCGTGAACTTCCTACGCAGCAGATAGGGCTTTCCAGCCGCAATATCTCAGGCCTGACGCAGTTCCTCCTTCATAGCCCGCATCGCACTACGGGCATCCTTTGCTTCGGCGGCGGCCCTCTTCAGGTCTTCTTGCTCCGCTCGGCGTTCTCCTTCAAGAACCTCATAGCGGTCGGTACCATCTTTTAATTTCACGGCTATTCTGGCCATCTCCTCCCTGCTTCGGCAGTGAGCGGCCTTTTCGACTTCTAGCTCTTCCTCTGCCTTCAAGGTAGCCGCATCACTTTTCCTGGCTTGCTCCTTGGCTCGAGCAAGCTCTGCTCGAAGGTCTTCCACAACAGCGGCACCATCTGCATCAAGCATACAAATTGTAAGGAATGGGCATCAGCTCCCTTACTAAGTGACCGCGGAGCAACCACCTACCTTGTGACTCGTTAAGTCGTTTATTGACTAGCGCAATGTCCGCATCCGCAACGTCGAGTTGCCGCTTCAGCTCGGCAATTCCATCAGTCCGGCTGGCCACCGAACGTTCGGCCACCTACATAAGAAAGGTGACATGCTATAACGGAGATTATGATCCTCGGCACGCTGTCGCTTTCGACAGCATACCAAGTCTCAGGGGCTACTATCTATACAGGGTGCACTCCATGTGCAAAACTGTCAAAAGGTATGTCATTTTTTGTGTACCTCAAACCCTGTCAGCAAACTTCCGGCGGCCTCATACAACCCACTCTCGGCGGATGAGATCCTTTCAATCACCATACTCATTAATATGCGGTGATCTTCTGAGATAGACGCCCTCTTGAGCAAATCCTGCAGCTCCACCGGCCGTACTCTAGTGGGTGCCGAACTCCCCGGCCCCGCCGGACTTGGGGAGACCCTCCGTGACGACACCTCAGGGTCGTCCGCCCCTTCCGACGGGGTGGCAGATTGAGGCGTTTCACTCTCCATCATCTCCAGACGAAGGTCCCCCGAAGATGAGCTCTGCTGAGATGGGCTGAGATCCGAACTACAAGGGGAAAACTTCGGTTACGCTTAGAAATAAAGCAGAGGTGTCCCCTATTACAAAATTCCCCCTTTTTACTTACGGCTCGCTGGAGGGCTGATTCCTCTGAGGAGACAGTACTGCCGGGGCTCTCCCCTGCACAGGACCTTCTGGTGCGGATTTCTTTCCCCGCTTTGAGGCCTTGGCCTCCGGGTCTTTGGATGCGGTCCTCTTCTCCCCTGGAAGGAGGGATTCTCGATTCCCCGCTTACTGAAAGCCTCCTTGGCAGAGGTGGTAGTTTCCCTGTGCCCCCCTTCGCCCTCCTCCGAAGGTGCAACCTCCAACATTTTGATTAACACGGGATCCAGCGTGATTTCAGGGAGGGGGGCCGGATACCGTATCAGTTTTGCTTGTGCTATCCACTCCTGTCGAAGGGATAGCTGGTTAAAAGGCAAAACCCATGATAAATAAATGGACAATACGTCCGGACACAGGGCTACTTACTTGAGTATCCGGGCGATTGCAGCTCAGGCCAGCATCCTCGGTCAAGTCCGGACGCATCTCTTGCGGTCCGAAGAACAGTTTGTACATCTCCACAGGTGTCAAACCCATGAAGTGTTGGAGAGCTCGTGGCCCCTCTGGATTAAATTCCCACGGGCAGAGGGGGCGACGTTTGCAGGGCAGAAGGAGACGAATCAGCATAACCTGTGCCACTACGACCAGATTGATCTGCCTTTCTTGGAGGTCTCGAATCCGGTCCTGCAACAGGGGTACGTCTTTGGACGGCCCCCAGTCAAGCCCCTTGTTGACCCATGATGTCAGCCGTTGTGGAGGGCCCGGGCGAAAGACGGGCGGCGGCTTCTGCCTGCTGCCCCTGGGAGCGGTGATATAGAACCACTCCTGTTGCCACAAGCCGAGCTCCTCCTGAAAAGAGCCCTCGGGCCATAGAGCATCGGCCCTCTTGCTTATAACCGCCCCACCGCACTCTGCCTGACGCCCCTCAATCATCTTCGGCTCCACGTTGAAGGTTTTGAGCCACAAGCTGAAGTGAGGGGTAGTGCGGAGGAAGGCTTCGCAGACGACAATGAATGATGAGATGTGGAGGATGGACTCTAGAGCCAAGTCATGGAATTCCAGCCCATAGTAAAACATGAGCCCCCTCACGAAGGGATCCATCGGGAAGCCTAAACCCCGACGGAGGTGAGACACAAACACGACACTCTAGCCGGGCTCAGGAGTAGGAATAACTTGCCCTCGGGCAGGCAACCTATGCAAAATCTCGTAGGTTAAGTACTTGGCGTCTCTCAGCTTTAGCACGTCCTCTTCCGTGATGGAGGAGGGCATCCACCGGCCTCGTAGGTCAGAGCCAGACATTGTCAAAGGTCGAAAGTACCCGAATCTGGAGCCCTGGGTGTTGGAACTCGGGGCGAGGGGCGGATTCGATTGAGGATTGAAGAAAAAGAACGGGCCTTGGTCTCATTATAAAGAGGAAGAATACCAAGAGCCGTCCCCGTGACCGTTTGGAACCCGCCTTTGATGGAGGGGGCGTGGCAACAGGCGCGGTTGGGTTACCCATGTCCGTATTTATGGGAATCCCGGAATAAGGGGAACATGATCTCTGCTTCGACAAGACGTGCCAAGGAAACCGCTTCGCTAAACACGCTGGGGTGGTACAATAAAAATGATTCGAGTAAAGGCTTGGTAGTGGTGTGACGTCATGCCACCAAATACGTCAGCAGATCGAACTTGTGTAAATATCATTCTCTCTACGGTGGTATGTGGAATTTATTTTGCAGAGCCGGACACTATCCTGGTGTTCACAATCTTCTATAAATTGTTCGGAGAAGGAACCCGCCTTTCAATCCGACGACAACATGCGCGCCGGACTCATCGTCATTGAAGCCTGGTTCAGGGGCTACTGAGGGAGTCCTGGACTAGGGGGTGTCCGGATAGCCAGACTATCATCATCGGCCGGACTCCAAGACTATGAAGATACAAGATTGAAGACTTCGTCCCGTGGCAGACGAACCATTTTTATGCGTGGACAATTATTGGATTTTATATTTATATAAATTATTTTTCAAAATAGTTTGAATGTGAATCGACATTTTTGGATTAAAAACAGTTGACCGCACTGAAATATGCAAAATTTCATATACTTTTTAACCGTGGCCACAATATGGGGTGTAATACTAACAAAAAGAAGATGGGATCCAAAAAAAATCTTAAGAATTAGCAAATGGGTTGTACATTATTAGAAATAATGGCAGATGGGTTGTATGCTGTTTTCCACAGATTTGAGGCTGACTTGTGCGCCTACTATAGGTTGACGCGTATGCTTTCATAAAAAAAAGGTTGACGCACACGCAACGCCCTATCAACTTAGTCAACACACGAGAGCAGTGACTGTTGGATGTCCATCCAACGGCTGTCGTGCTTCTTCAATCTCTGTTCTTCATGCTCCAGCCGCTCAAACAAGCGTCGGCAGGACTGCCTGCTCCCTCCTCCCGCGGACGGCTATGCTATCGCGTAGGCCTCACGGCCCCAACGTACTCCCATCGCTGGCCTAGCCATCCCTCTACTCACCCACACATGTTGTTATTCTCCGGTGACGGCAGATGAACCAGTAAACCCTCGTACTCCTCCGCGTGGGAAAAAACTGCCGAGTATTCCCTGGCTCCGTGTCATTCCCATCCTAGGCCTCGCCGTCGTCCACCGCCCTGGTGCTCTCGGCACGGCCTGGTCAACATGGTCAATGAATGACATCCATCGGAAGTGGACTGTACGTGGAGAGGCTGACAGCTGGGTCCACGGCCGCACGCAAGGAAATGCCTCCTTATTACGCGCAAAATAATGATTCCTCCACCTGACAGCTAGGACCCACAGTAAGGGCCTCTATATTTCGCGAAAAAAAAGTTCCCCTCGCTGACAGGTCGGACCCACCAGCTATATCTTCGCAGCAAGGAAGTGCCTCCTTCTTACGCCAAAAAAATGAATACCCCCCTACTAGCTGGGACCCACCATATTGTTGGGCTGACTTGTGGGCCTACTAAGTTGACGGGGACGGAGGGCTTTGTCAACTTAGTCAATACTCCAGTGACCGTATGATGTCCATCCAATGGCCATAGTGCTTCTTCAACCTCTAGTCTTCTTGCTCCAGTCGCCCAAAGCAGCACCGGTCGTGCCGTCTGCTCCTGCCTCCCGTGGCCCGGCTCCGCGTCGTCCCCTTCCTAGGCCTCGCCGTCGTCCACCACCATGGTGCTCTCGGCGCGGCGTGGTCAATGTGGTCAACGAACGACTTCCATCGGAAGAGTACTGTACGTGGAAAGGCTGACAGCTGGGTCCACGGCAGCCGCAAGGAAGTGCCTCCTTATTATGCAGAAAATAATTATTCCTCCACCTGATAGCGGGGACTCACTAGACAGGCCACCAGTATTTTGTGAAAAAAATCGTTTCCCCCTGACTGCTGGGACCCACCGGACGGGCCACCGTATTTCGCAAAAAAACGTTCCCCCTCCTGTCAGCTCTGACCCACCGGAAGTGCCTCCTTATTACGCACAAAAAATGAATACTCCCCCGGCTAGCTGGGACCCACCTTGGTGGGAGGCTATCTTGTGGGCCTACTAAGTTGACGGGGACGAAGGGCTTTCTCAACTCATTCAATATGAACGATTCTAGCTCCAGTGACCGTATGATGTCCATCCAACGGCCGTAGTGCTTCTTCAACCTTTGGTCTTCTTGCTCCAGCCGCCCAAAGCAGCGCCGGTCATGCCGCATGCTCCTGCCTCCCGTGGCCGGCTGTGCTGCCGTGGAGGCCTCACCGCCCCCTACTATTCCCAACGCTGGACAGGCCCTGCGGCGATGGCAGCCTCACACCGTAGCCGAACCAGTGAACCCTTGTACTCCTCTCTGCGTGGGCTTCCATTGCCGCGTCTTCCCCGACTCTGCGTCATCCCCTTCCTAGGCCTCGTCATCGTCCACCGCCATGGTGCTCTCCGCGCGGCATGCTCAACGTGGTCAAGGAACGACTTCCATCGGAAGAGTACTGTACGTGGAGAGGTTGACAGCTGGGTCCACGGCCACAGCCCATTTTTTGTGATTTGCCATGTAAGTCCTTTGTCAGGCCTGTTGGGCTGTAAATCTTTCAAGACAAGGAGAGCTTTCATTCGTCTGGCCGAGAAAATGGCCCATCAGTAATGAGAAATGGGTTTTACATTTTTAAAACACATCAAACCGGCAATTATTTTCAAATATATTTTTTTCATTTCAAGATTTTAAATTACATTAATTTTTATGCGTGGAGAATCTGTTGGATTTTATATTGATATACATTTATTTTTAAAACTAGTTTGAATGTGAGTCAAAATTTTGGGATTAAAAACAGTTCGGACCGCACCGAAATATACAAAATTTCGTATAATTTTTTAACCGTGGCCACAATATGGGCTGTAATGCTAACAAAAAGAATATGGGCTCCAAAAAACCTTAAGAATTAGCAAATGGGCTGTAAATTATTAGAAATAATGGCAGATGGGCTGTATGCTGTTTTCCACAGATTTGAGGCTTTCCTTAAAAAATGGTTGACGCACAAGCAGTGACGGTTGGATGTCCATCCAACGGCCGTCGTGCTTCTTCAATCTCGGCTCTTCCTGCTCCAGCTGCTCAAACAACCGTCGGTGGGACTCCCTGCTCCCTCCTCCCCGCGGCCAGCTGTGCTACCGCGCAGGCCTCACCGCCCCACCGTACTCCCATCGCTAGCCTAGCCATCCCTCTACTCACCTACACCTGCTGTTATTCTCCGGCGACGGCAGACGAACCAGTAAACCCTTGTACAGTCGTACTCCCCTCCGCATGGGAAACAACTGCCGAGTCTTCCCTGCCTCCATGTCGTCCCCTTCCTAGGCCTCGCCGTCGTCCACCGCCGTGGTGCTCTCAGCGCGGCGTGGTCAATGTGGTCAACGACCGACTTCCATCGGAAAAGTACTGTGCGTGGAGAGTCTGACAGTTGGGTCCACGGCCGCAGCAAGGAAGTGCCTCCTTATTACGCGCAAAATAATTATTACTCCACCTGACAGTGGGGACCCATCGGAAAGGCCACCGTATTTCACAAAAAAAACATTTCCCCCCTGACTGATGGGACCCACCAGCTACACCTTCGCATGCAAGGAAGTGCGTTCGGGGAAAAAACGATTCGCCCCCCTGACTGCTGGGACCCACCAGCTACATCTTCGCATGCAAGAAGTGCGTCTGGGCAAAAAAAAACCGATTCGCCCCCCTGACTGCTGGGACCCACCAGCTACATCTTTGCAGGCAAGGATGTGCCTGACAGTCGGGACCCACCTGGTCGAAGCGTACGTAGCGTTGTCATTCTGGTCACGAACGTGTACGTGCATATATACTGGTGGATGTAGAGGCGCGCACGTGTCGTAGTAGAGGCGTGCATGTAGCATGTACATGTACGTATAGTGGCCAGGGTACAAGAAAGAAAATACGGCCACGTATGTGTACATACGGGCGGGGTCTCAAACGCCTACTCGCGCATACGTACGGCGAGGGCTCATGTACATGGCTGGGTCGGAACGGAGAAACAGCGTCCTCATCGTGTTCATGGGGAGGCAACGGAATGCGTCGTGTTCATGAGGAGGCAACAGATTGCGTCGTGTTCATCGGGAGGCAACGAAACGCGTGGGAGCCAACTGGCTGGGTCGGAACGGAATGCGTGGTCGTGTTCATCGGGAGGGCTTGGACGGAACAGGCGATGGAAACGAGGCCTAGCGTACCGCAGAACGGAGGAAACTGACCTCCTACGTTCGGAACGGGGTCCTGTTGATCGGGAAGGGTGTGGCGTACCGCAAAACGGAGGAATTGGACCTCCTACGGTCGAAACGGGGGTCCTATTGATCGAGAGGGGTGTGGCGTACCGCAAAACGGAGGAAACGGACCTCCTACGGTCGAAACGGGGGTCCTGTTGATCGGGAGGGGTGTGGAGTACCACAAAACGGACGAAACGGACCTCCTACGATCGAAACGGGGGTCCTGTTCATCGGGAGGGGTGTGGCATACCGCAAAACGGACGAAACAGACCTCCTACGGTCGAAACGGGGGTCCTGTTCATCGGGAGGGGTGTGGCGTACCGCAAAACGGGACTCCACGGGATACTGTTCATCTCCACCGTCGACCTCCTCCAGCCTCCACGGGCTACCGTCGACCTCCTCCAGCCTCCACGGGCTCCTGTTCATCCAGCCTCCACCGCGCACTACTCCACCGGCTACTGTTCAACCACCCCTCCACCATCTACTGTTCATCCAGCCCTCCACACCACGGGGGCCTATTCAACCACCCCTCCACAGCCACCCCTCCACCGTCTACTATTCATCCAGCCCTCCACACCACGGGGTCCTGTTCATCCAGAGGCAACGCCACCGCTCACTGTTCATCCACCCCCCTGCAACGCTCATTGTTCATCCAATCGATCGGCTTCAGTTAGTAGCAGTAGCGAAGGAATCGCTCCATCGGGTTCAGTTAACATCCATCGACTGATCGCTCGGGTTTAGTAATGCGTAGCCTGAAGTGCAATCGCTCGGGTTCAGTTAGAGCCCAATGCCTCGCTCGGGTTCAATTAGAGCCAACGCCTCGCACACACGCACGTACGTATACGAGAGAAATGCGCATCGCTCGGCCCCCGACCTCCCACCGTAACCGGCAACTCCCCGAAATTTTCCTCCCCCTCGCTTCTACCACGGTTTTTTCCGTCATGGACGACCCAAAGAATGTCATGCAGCTACGTCTCCGGCCCGCCCAGGATGAAAAGCCCATTTTCTATCATGATTTTTGGTCATAGAAGTAGGAGCCCACCACATCTATGATGATACCGGATTCTGTCACAATTATCGTCATAGAAGTGTCATATGTATGACAGAAAAAAATTTCGTTCGGCCCAAAATGTCACGGATGTGTCTTTTTTTTGTAGTATCCCAGTTGTCAGGAGGAAGAACGGTTTTTTTCGTAATATGGATGCACTTCCTTGCGTGCGAAGATGTAGCTGGTGGGTCCCAGCTGTCAGGGGGGAAACGTTATTCTCGAGGCCCTTCCGATAGGTCCCACTGTCAGGTGGAGGAATCATTATTTTGCGCGTAGTAAGGAGGCACTTCCTTGCTGCGACCATGGACCCAGCTGTCAGCCTCTCCACGTACAGTCCTTTTTCGATGGAAGTCATTCCTTGACCATGTTGACCACGCCGCACCGAGAACACCAAGACGGTGGACAACAGCGATGCCTAAGATGGGAACAATCTAGAGTCGTGGAACAAGGGGCACTGGAGTCCCTGGCGGAGGGGAGTACGAGGGACTGGTTCTGCTGTCGGGTGAGGTTGCCTTCTCTAGAGAATAATAGAAGGTGTGGGTGAGTACAGGTATTACCTGGCCACCGTTGGGAGTAGGGTGGGGCGGCGAGGTCTACGCGGCAGTACAACCGGCCACGGGAGGTAGATATAGGCACTCCAGACGGCGATGGTTTTGGCGACTGGAGTAAGAGCAACTAGATCAGAGATTCAAGAAGCAGGATCACCGTTGTATGTCAATCGAACGACTATAGATGTCAGAATAATTTGTTGACTTTTTGTTTTAGACCATTAAATCGTTTTGTTCACTAAATGGACAATACCTTGCGCAGGCTTCCTCTAGTGGGCCACCAAAGTCAGCTTTGAAAGCTGTGGTGGAATGCATCCCATTTATTTAAGTTTTACGGCCCATTTCATTTTTTTTGCCAATACAGTTATTTCCTGGGCTTTGACTCAAAAAATAATCTATTTCCTGGGTTGGGTATAAATAATAATAGCCAATTTACTATTTATGATAATTTACAGATCATTTGATTATTTATCTGAATACACCTATTTACTGAGCTGGGTGATAAATAATATTGCGTACATGCATCGCATTTATCATTTCTTATAATTTACAAGCCATTTGATTTAAGTAGAAATGAACCCATTTTCTGGGATGGGTGAAAACACAATGATGGTATGGACTGAGCATTTACTATACAAAATAATATTGAGATACGAATGTTATTAAAAAATTAAGTTGGGCTTACTAATCTTATTGTATAAAATAAACTAGGTTGTGCATTTTATTAAAAGAAGCATAGGTTAGGCTACGCTTATTTTAGAATCTTGTGTACAACTATTGGCCCAGTTGCATTGTTGATGTTCGACAAAAAAGGCATGCGTAGTACAATACAACTTTACATGGCTACTCAGGCCACATTCAACGACGCCTGAAAGGCCCAAACAAGGCTTCTGTACAACTTTTTGAAGTCACTGAGCTCAATTAAAAACTTAAGAATAAATTAGAGTACTGTGTTAAACCTAATTAAAAGTTGTTATGAGCAAAGAAATAATTCAACGAGTCCCACTTGTGTGTGTGTGTGTGCACGCGCACGCACGCACATGTGTGTGTGTGTGTGTGTGTGTGTGTGTGAGAGAGAGAGAGAGAGAGACCCATCGGTCGATGCTCGTGAATACATCTTTCAGGCATATGCATTGCTGATGCTTAGTAAAAACTTATATAGTTGACACAATCATATAGAACACCATAGCACACTCAACTTGCATACAAAAATTTCACGCCAAGTGGCACAATCAGGGTGGAAGTAGTGGATCGCTACGGGTAGGGCTATGTTGAAACCAACAAACTCATACATAACGGTTCATCGTCTTTATCAATTATGGGGAAGTATCTTGAATGTTGTGCAAACAAAAATAGACAGACAACACAATAAGTTCTGCTAACACATTAAGTTGATGTACACCCCTTTCTAAAAAAAGTTCAGGTACAAAAATAGAATAGGTCACAATCAAATGTACTCGCACATCGGTGCTTCACACAGATAGCTCGGATTTAACTAGTATCTGAGAAGATTCAATTGTTACGTCAAATTAGAGCACATCCAAGAAGCCAGCCCTGCCTCTTCTCCCAAAGAAGCAGTGGCCTCCGCCGCATGATGGACTAGGCCATGTGCCATCCATTGTTCCAAGCAACACGGGGAAATTCTGGAGTTGATTCCTGTAATGTACATCGTCGATGGACCCTGGCACCAGCAGCGGCTGCAGGACTTTGACTGATGGATTAACCACTTCTTTGACATGCACGAACACTTGATACAAGTACATCCCCAACGTGGTCCGTGGCAGCCTTGGTGGCAACGAATAATATAACCCCGGTTCCTGCACCGGTATCTCAACACCAATCACCTTCGGTATGGTGGACGGCTTCTTCATCCATGCCATAACCATCAGAGCCCAACTGTCTAGAGGAACAAACATACTTACGAGCTCACCTCCAAGGTCGTTGATAAGCTCATTCATGGACTCGTTGTTCGAAGCACGTCGAGGCATGCCGTGGAAGGTAAGCTTTGTTAAAAACTCAAGCTCGGAGGGCACCGAGCCCCAACCTGGGTGCCACCGATCAAAGCTCACCAGCACTCCATCGCAGAACAAACGCCGGGAAGATTCGAACACATGACTGCAGTCGAAAGTTGTCCAAAACATGACGAAGAAATCAGCCGGTGGCGGACAGACTTCGATGAGCAAGTCACTTATTTGGATGTCGTGTGCAATGCCAAGAGCTTTGCCAAGGTCGTCCGGCAAGACGGGAGGCCGGTTACAGTTGATGGTTACCATGAGCACTTTGCCAGCAAACTGGTCGTCAAGCACCACCCTGCCACTATTGAGTGACAACACGCGGCGCCCAAAGGCAGGACGGACCTCGGGATCTCTGACTCGGAGATCCGCGTTGACTGGCGACATGATAGTGAGCTTGACTACAGGGAGTACAGGAGGGGGATTTGGGGGAAATGGAGTAGGAATCAAGATTCCATAGGTGCGGGAGGGCGGGAGATTGGGGATGAGAAGGTAGCACAAATTTCGAACACGCACCAATATGCTCTCGGCACGCAAGTGCACGAAAACACTGGTGGTGCCCACATGTCGGCCTAAGAGTCCTTTTTCTCTCTTTTTTTGGGAGCCCGGACTGAGAGTCATAATTGACTTATTTGGCATTGCGTTACTACTTGACCCATATTCAACGACACCACACTGGCCCAAACAAGTGTACATCATCGAAAAGACACTAAGCTCAAATTATAACTTGAAAAAAAAAGATATACTCTGAACACTGGAGAATGGTGATATCTCATTTAGCCCACCAGCAGTTCGAGACAATAAACAGTTTGAAACAACAATATATACAACATTCAAACACTGACTAGTGACTACTACTAACATAAACAGCAAGACATGATATAGTTCATGAGAAGTCTTGCTACACCACCAAAACGCACCCATCTACAACGCTCAGATTCTCGTGATCCAAACGAGAATGACATTCTAAATAGAGGCAACTATTACATAGTAAGAGTGACATAGACGAGGATGACCAAATGACAGGGAATCAATATGCATAACAAAAGAGAGAACTACCCATCCAGAACAAGCAGCAAAGAAAACAAGTCATTCGAAGATGGATCCAACACCATCATAATTTGCAGCCCCGCTTCAGCCACCAATGATTCGGAGACACCAGTACTCCACCCTTTTGACGCAATAGCCCAATTACCTATCAACCCAAAGGATTGAACCACATCACTACCTGTCGGACTTGAGACATCCAAGGATCAAAGTTAATTCAGATGCCTCTGTCATTCTCACCTTCTTTTGGTTGTAGGCTGTCTCGTTGACAATCAGGGGAGTCTGCTCCCGAAGTCTTAGGGCTCGCGGTGTAGACACAGTTTTCCCTAGAAAACAGAGCCTCTCTGCCATCAAGGTCCTTGCCAACGGTGATCTCCTGGTTAATCGGATAATTGAGTCTGAGAAATAAAGAGTGTGATCCAAGGCTTTTTACCCGCCTCCAACTCAAAAATCCTGAAGGCCCCAACAAGCTGGTATCCTGCTCATACACGTAACAACCACTTTCCGGATACTCACGTATTTCACGGTGCTTGTAGACAGTGGGGTTTTTGCAATATAACTTTTTTGGCTCATGTGTGCGAATGATCATCAGTCTTTTGTCGTTGTCTGATCAAGCGAGGAACCAATTGTGCTTCCCTGTTTTTCGCTAAGGTGGTGTGATTACAAAGGGCAGTAATTGTAGGGACACTGCATCATATCAAAAAGGACAGGCATTTTTAATGTAAGGTCAGGATTTTTAGAGTATGAGTAGGATAATGCAAGAAACACCATTGATTTGTCCCTGTTGGAACTAAGAGGAAAATACAGGGAAATGTAGATTGGATTCGAAAATATAGAAGTGCCATGCATGGTTATACTCATGTTATCTCGCAATCGATTATTCACAGGAAACTACCATGTCCTGCATGTAATCATCTTCTGTCCTCACAAACAAATTCTTTAAGGAAACTAACACACCATGCATTGTTATATACTCATGTTCTATGGGCAATTTTTTTGTGAGGATATTATTCTAGCCATTGATTGTTGAAGGGTGAATATAGGTATGCACACATGGTAAGCGTTATAGGATTTCACTACTTCCAAATATAGAGTTCTCCGTATGCACATTTACTTCCCTAATGTATGGTTACATGAAACCAATAGTGTCGTGGAATTGTCATGGTAGATGCCCTAGCATGAGGACTTAGGTGTGGAGCCATCGCAACATAGTTAACTTGAAGGGGTTAAACGGGACAAAGGACACAGAGAGTTTTACCCAAGTTCGGCCCCTCTCAATGAGGTAAAGTCCTACTCCTGCTTTAGGTTGTATTGCTTGGGTTTCGATTACCAGGGAGCGAATACGCTTGACCTAGTTCTTGGCTTGTTCTTTCTTGCCCTAACCTGCCGCAGGGTCACCCCCTTATATACACAGGTCGATGCTCGGTGGCTTACAGAGTCCCGGCCAGCTCATACACATCATGTCCGGCTCGGTGACAAAACTAAAATATCTTTAACATACAAGTTAAACATATGGCAGTTTATGCCCGTGGGCCTCAAGTCGCCTTCGGGTCTTGGGCCTTCAGTAAGCTTGCTTCATGAACCGCCATCTTCAACATCTTCGTGGGTCTTCTCATTATGAACCACCAGTGGTATGACCCGGCCCCTCCTGGGCTGGTCATACCCAATAGTTATATCCCTAACATTAGGCCCCAGGTTGATGTGAACTTGTTCATATCAATCTTCAATACTTGACTTAGAAAAAATCCTTCATCGTCGGTCCTTATGAAATCTTATAACCCGCCATGACATCAGCTCACAGAATTGTGCTAACCCTCCATGACATCATCTCACATTAATATCACATGAGGCCCAAAACATGTCAGCATATCTTCACTTTTAATGAACCTCCCGAAAATCAAGGCATCTGTGCTGTCACATAATAATTTTTCAGCCTCCTCGATTCCAACGCATGCCATCTATCCACTGCCTTATAAATAGGGACAGGGGCCCCTGTTCTCATTTTTATCCCCTGCCACTGCCTCTTCTTGTTCCTTCCTCTGGATGCCAATGTCCCCGAGCTCCGCCACCGTCGACCTCGTGCACTGCGTCAACCCTGGCCGCTGCATCGACCTGAACACACCAGAACACCGCCCCGTGCCTCCGCTGTTTCAATAGCCCCGGTAAGCTCTCCTCTTTTCCGCACCATAGATCCCCATTAGGGTTTGCTCGAGTTCATCGCAGTTCATCTCCGTTCGTCTTTTTTCCTCCCTATATCTTGTAGTTTTTTATCTAAGCATAGTACTAATCTTGCGTAGTAGCAGTTTAGCACTCATTTTTTATATTTGAACGCCTCCCCTCCATAGGAGATCTCATCTGAGCACGTGAACTGTTCTGCTACCGCCACTTAGGTTTGGAATTTTTCTTCATTATCTAAACTGTTGTAGATCCAAAATTATAACACTGATTTGTGAAAATTGTTTGTCCAACACTTAGCAATCCTTCACTCATAGATCTGAAAACTGATAGTTGTGTGGGCGGCTTAACTGATAAACCATAACCCCCCACGTACCATTAGTCCCCTCTTAAGCCGCCAGTAGATTGCTCTGCATAACTCAACACATTATCCTCCGGCTTAACACCTTGCATGTTTATAGTTCTTACCTTTGAACCAATGACCGGCTTAACAACATAATCTTAAACCTTCAATATTTTCTTTTTAGACCATCATCAACAATGACTAAGACCTTCACTTCATGCAACTGGGTAGCATCCCAGGTCACTGAGGAAGACTTGAACAATTTTGTTCAGACTGGCGTCTTAGACAAAAAAGACGACATCCACTGGAGGGTCCCAAGAACTTAAAATCCTCCTGAGCCCAAGGAAGGAGAAATAATCGTTTTTACTAATCATATGATCCAGGGGTTTACCCGCCCGGTTCAAAATTCTTCCGACACGTGCTACACTTTTTCTAGCTTCATCCTCAAGATATTGGGCCCAATTCTGTATCCAACATCTGCAACTTCCAAGTCTTTTGCGAAGCTTATCTTCAACAAGATCCCACTATCGAAATATTCAGGGAATTCTATTACTTGAACCGGCATACTGAATTCACAAATGGGCCCAGCTTGGAGCTAGGCGGAGTTTCAATTCAAAAGCGGAAAGAAGCCACCTTCCCACATGCCAAGTCGCCCAGTCATCCTAAGGACTGGACCCAGACTTGGTTTTATTGCCAAGATACATCTTCAGAGGGTGAAAGTCCCCTACTGGGTTATCATGAACACTGGCTTAGCAACACACATCGACTCCCAGAGCGGATCAGCACAAAGGAACGGGCCAAATATGCACCCATTTTTTCAAAAATCAGAGCCTTCAAGGTTAACAGCTTAACCGGCATCGACCTTGTTCGGTGCTGGGTCACCTGGAGAATTCTTCCCTTAAGCCATCGCCCCGACTTGATGTGCGAGTACACTGGCAATTTAAAAGATTCACAACGCCATTGCGAGATCTAATTAACTGATGAAGAAATCCATGATGCGACCAAGGCTTTATTGAATGAAAGCTTGGCAGTGCACCAAAACCGGGCTTAATCCTTTCTGCACCCTCAACCAGCCGCCACCTGTAAGTTTTGCACATAACTTTTCAGTTGAATCATGTTTTCATACAAAACTGTCCTCTTATAATCATCTGACTTCCATAGGTTGATTCTCCTTTTTGGAAGAAGAAACTATAGGATAAGCCGGCCAAGAAGACCCGGACAAAGACCAAGGCTAACAAAAAGCCTGCCAAGAAGAAGACCGACCCCTCCGAGTTACTTAACTTGGATGATGATGATGATGATGATGAGTCGGAGGTAGAACTTGATTCTCTTGGCTCATTTTTTGTACATCTCATTGATAATGACTATTATCAGGATGACACGGAAGCCAGCCGTGCTAGTGATGAAGAGGTAATTGTTCTTTCCTCCGGCTCAAAATCTCTGCCAAAATAGAAATCTCGAAAAGCAAGCCGAAAAGTAAGGTTTCTCATCCTTTAGCTTATTTGGATCCCAACTTTATTTTGAAGAAGCAGCAACATGAAGCTCACCGCACAACCCGGAATAGCAGAGGCAGGATCCTTTCCTCCGGCTTACCGAACACTCTAGCTACCTGCAAGCGTCGTCTAGAGGTTTCAACAATTTCCGACTTAACTTATCCCAAGGCGGATCTTTTTCGACAACCTCTTAATCCTTCCAACTCAAATTACCAAGGAACATCTCATTCCTCCTCTGGCGACTCAAGGGAACTCACGTCCAAGTCTTCAAGACTGTGCCTGGGTAAGAATGTTAAACCTTTGCTTTCAATCATGTACTCAATTGTTGTGTTAACCTTGTCTTATGCTGCATTTACAGAGCTATGGCAAAGCCCAGCAAGAAGTTGAAGATGACAAAAACCACTGAGAACCCTTCTGAGCCGGAGAAGTAGTCAACAAAGACATCCCTCCATGCCAAAGCCACAGCTGATGATCCCCCACTAGAAGAACACAACATCATCATAGATCATATGGATGTTGACCCAGCCACCACCAAGCTGCCAAGTCTCATCAAGCCACCAAGTCCCATCAAGCCTACTGAAGAAAAGGTTGATGATGTTATCATTACTGGGCTTGGTCATACAGCACCAGGCAATCCCACTATCTTGTCAAAGCACAGCACCAAGAAAGAAATATATGTTGCTGACAAAGGCAAGTGGCCAGTGAATTTAGAGAGCTATGCTCACTACAGCGCTCAAGAGATCCACTCTGGGTATCTGAACCGCCTGCACACAAGCCGCGACTTTGAAGCCGGCTTAGTTAACTTGATGAAGGAGCATTTTGAGGTAAACACTACAGCCCTCTTCATATGAATATACTTCTATCAGCAGCCAAGTTTACTAGACATGATAGAATTGAATGTACTGTAGACTTTAGATAGCCATGTAGATCAAATCAAGTAGCCCCCAAGGGCCGGCTTAAGCTTTCAAGATAAGCCGGGACTTCAAATAATAATGCTTCAACTGTGCACATGTAGCCCCCAAGGGCCGGCTTAAACTGTCAAGATAAGCCAAAATTTCAAATAGTAATGATTCAATTTTGCACCTATAGCCCCCAAGGTTCGGCTTTAACTGTTAAGATCTGTCGGGCCTTGTCGGGGCAAACTGACCCACGAACACCTATGGGACCGGAGCCCCTTCGGTTTGGCAGGGGGCGGAGGTCGCATGAAGAGCGGATCGAGGCGGAGCACACGAGTAGTTTACCCAGCTTCGGAGCTCTCCGGAGAGATAACACTCCTACTGCTGCTTGTCTGATTCTATTATGTTCTTGCTCTAGAGAGCTAAGTATTTTGCTGGCTTCAAAATGATTCGAGCCTTCTGAGCTAGTCGAACTGAACCGAAAGTTCTGAACCCTCTCTACGTTGCGCATGGGCCTCCTTTTATACGCGCAAGGGGTCACCGATAGGTGGCAACGCAGAGAAGGGTACAAATGTAAAAAGAGAGGTAGTTGGTACAGTTGCTTGTACAGTGTACTCTACCTAACCCTGACGGCAGGGGACAAGGGCATTAAATGCCCGTCTGTGTCGCCTAAACAGTGCAGAAAAGGACCGTTAGAGGAGCCACCGTCCGCCATGATGGCGTTCTTGTTAGCGTCGCATGCCACCGCTTACCGCTGGCTGCACAGCCTTCCGCCACGCGTGCCTAGAGAGGCCCCCAGGACGACACGTTGGTGGATGCGCTGGAGCGTGGTAGCAGAGTGGCCGCTTGCCCCGGCAAGCATCTTGCCGCGGTCGTGGTCTTGTCGCTCGCCGCTTGAAATGCCTCGGTTGGCCTTCCCGGCAAGCTCCTCTTGCCGGGGTCTTGTCTTCTTGACTTGAACACTTGGTTCTTGAATGGCTCCAAAGGAGCCACGGAGTATCTTGGCGGTCACCCGGCAAGCCCTTGCCGCGAGGCGCTGCTACTGCCCGTGCACAAGTTCGGGGTACTAGGGTACCCCTATTCTAGTACACTGACAGGAGCCCCCGGGCCTGGGCCACACACGGTGCAGAGCGGCTGCTACTACTGCCCGTGCACGCGCGGCCCGAGTAACGCCGAATCTTGCTCTGTACCCACCGCGCTCTCCCCCAACGGCACGCGCTGAATGCGGCATCGTGGGAGAGATCGTGGGGGGTTCTTTATTCGGGGGGGCGAAATGTCCGCCCCCTCCCTCTTTATAAGCAGGGGAAACGGGGCAGTTTCCTCACTTCGCCATCTGTTGCTTTGTCCTCGAGAATCTCCGCTGCTCCCTCCTTCTTCTCAAAGCCGAAAGAGAGCAGCGCTCCGCCCCCCCTCCCCATCGCCATCAGCACCACCACGCCACCGATCTCCCCTGCCACTTCTGCCATGGCTCCGAAAGCCGAAAAAGGGAAGGGCGTGAAATCGGCCGAGGCGCAGCGGCTCGCAGCGCTGCGGAAGGAGCGGGCCATCTTCCCCCCTCAGCTCGGCGCCAAGGAGTTGAGGGAGTACTACTACCTTTTCTGGTCGACGGAGACGCGTGCACACCCGCGCACGAGGGTACTCCCGGCCACCGCATCGGAGCTGGCTCCAACCAGGTACCCGTTCTTCGCACTTTTCTTCTACTGCGGGCTCTGCCTGCCCTTCTCGGAGTTCTTCTGCGACAAAATGAATACGTACGGCCTCCGCCTCCTAGACTTCACCCCCAACGCCGTCCTTACGATGGCAGTTTTCGCACATTTGTGCGAAAACTTTGTCGGAGTCCACCCCAATGTAGCCCTTTTCCGCCACTTCTTCATGCCTCGGGTCGAGAGAGGAGAGCTGCTTGCCGGGGGGATCGCCTGGATCTCGAGAGCCGGCAAGAAGGAAGCATATCTGGAGGGGGAACTCCGCAACAAGTGGGAGGAGTGGAGAGCAGAGTGGTGTTGGATCGTCAAGGATAACACGCAGCCGTTCACTGCCGTGCGTCAAGCCCCAATAGTGTGCAGCAACGATTGGAGCAACCTGGCCTCGGAAGACGAGAGGCTGAAGATCGCCACCACCAGGATCCTTCACCTCAGGCTTGCTGGGCTTACTGTAGGCGCTGTCAGAGCAGATTTCCTTCGCCACCGCATCGCCCCCATGCAGGAGAGGGGGAGGCCCACCTGGGAGTTCAAGAACTCGGCGGACATCATGAGGCTGCGGCCGGGCCTTAACTTCAATTTCACCGTCCTGAAGCTGGACGCGATGCTCATGGAGTTGTTCAAACGCGACCCCCGGCACCCATTTACGTTGCCGAGGGGCGTCGTTCCTCTGTGCAATAACTCTTCGCTTGACCGGATCCGTGCCATGATGCCGTTGTGCGACTCACACGGCATCGCCCCAACTTGGCAAGAACCTGCGGATGACGTCGTGCAAGCGTTCTTCGACAACTTGGAAGAAGTGCCGATCCGCGCCGACGAGCAGAGGAGCCTCACCCGTGATACCACCGACATGGAGCTGCAGCACATCGCCACTAGGGCGGAAGAGGCTGCGGCAGCAGCTGCCGCGGGTGAGTTCAGGTTCACCGAGGCGGAGGCAGAGGCAGCAGAGGCGGCAAGCCTTGCCGAGCGCGAGGAGTTCGCCGGCGAGGAAGATCTTGCCGGCCCCGAGGCCGAGCCGAGCGAGCCCGGCGAGGGTGAGCCAGAGCCTTCAGACAGCCTGCCGCAAGTGGAGCCCCCGGCCGCACCAAGGAGGCGTCTCCGCAGGGCTGGTGACGCAGCGGTGCGCTAGACGGGTCAACAGCCGCCGAGCCGCGCGACACGCTCGACCGCGGCAAGCACTGTTGCCGCGGGAGCGCCTCCTGCCGCTGCGGCAACTGGAGCGGGACCTTCCCGGCCCACCGCTACTGCTCCCGCCAAGCGGTCAAGGGACCCCACTCCTCTGCCTCGTCGCACCGGAGGCGAGCCGGACTTCGACATCTTCGCGATCAGCTCCGATGACGAAAAAGAAGAGTAAGCTTTTCTTGCTGTCTTCGTAGTTCTTCAATCTTGTTGCTTTCATTCTATACCCAACCTGCTTCGATCTGGATCTGTTCCTTTTCAGGACGCTGGCCAAGAGGGCAGCGAAGAGGGCCAAGGCTTCGGTGATCGTCATCGAAGACGATCCCACCGTGTCAGCAGGGGGCGTGTCTGAGCCCACCTTGCCGGATCTGGCCACTACTCCGCAAAGCAGCCCCCAGTGCAGCCCCCAGCGTCAGTTTGTATTTTACTTTCTGCTGTCGGGCGCGCATGAGTGCTTCTTTCTCTACTGACATCTTGACTGTTGATTTGTGTAGGAGCAGAACAGCCTCATCAAGAACGCCCGGAAGCTGGTACCGAAGTGCCATCTGCTTCGACTACGCCGTCAAGGGAGGAGTCCCCGGCAAGGGAGCGCTCTCCGGCAAGGGAGAACTCTCCGGCAAGGGGTAGTTCTCTGGCAAGGGACAGCACCAACGACCCCGCGGCGGCCGAGACCGCAACTGCAAATCTTGGTACAGGTAATCCTCTTGCCCAAAAACTTCCCTTGGGTTTTTTTCTTCTTCTGATTTTCTTCTCGCACATTTGCTTGATTCTTCTCCCCTCTTCGTTCTTCAGATCCATCTGCTGTGGAGCCAATGGAGACTGAGGACGCCGGCGAGGAAGGCGCGTTTGGCAGCAACGTCGACGCCGCCGTTAACGAAGAAGGGGCCAGTGCTGATGAACCTGCCAGCGAGGAGGCCGCCAAGGCTGCTGGCGCAGAAGTTGGCGAGGGGTCGGGCGATCACACTGACGGCCCTGAGGCCGCAGGAGTGCCAGGCGCTGCACCGACTGCCAATCCATCCGCCGCTGCTGCGGAGCCAGGCTCCGAAGAGCCTCAGTCCGGCGCCTACTTGAAGGCCGGCGACGACATCTTCATCAAGCTCCCCTGGGCGTCGAGCTCCAGGGCGCCGGTCGAAGGAGAGACTTTCGATGAGGAGCTGCTCGCCTCCACTGGGCTGTTCTTGGTCGACGCACCAAGCAGCAGTGGCGAGCCTGAGGAGGAGCAGTTGCTGCGGAAGCTGCTGTCACTTTACCGCGCCCAACAAGCCAAGCTGGCTTCTCGGGAAGCACTTGTCGCGTAGGCGGGAGTGGATATGGAGAAGCGCGCAGAGGAGCTCCGGAGCACCAACCAGGAAGCTCTCCGGTCCCTGGCACAGGAGCGGGAGAGACTTGCAGAGGAACGTACGGCCTTCCTTCTTGAGAAGGCCGAAGTTGAGGAGGAACAAAGGCTCGCTGCCGAGAAGCAGTCCGCGTGAGAAGGTGAGTTGGTGCAGCGGAAGGCCTATCTTGACAGCTACGAGGAGGAGCTTGTCGTGCGCGAGGAAAAACTTGGCGGGACTCTCAAGGAAGCAAGGGATGTTGCCGCAACTGCAGAGGCCGCCAAGAAGGAGCTGGAGGCGAGGGTGGCGCAGCTTGAGGCGAACATCCAGAAGAGCGGCGAGGAACTTGCCGCGCTCCAGCGCGAGCGCGAGAAGGATGCTGCTGCTCATGGTGAGCTGTAGGGTCTTCTCGCTGAGAGGAGCAGGGAGCTCAGCGCCGCCAAGGACTCCAACGCGGATCTCGAGCTGAAGCTGACCACGCTAACTCAGACGATGGACGGGCCAACGAGCGGGAGAAGACTTTTTCGGAGAAGGTCAAGGCCGACGAGGCGTTGCTGGCGAGCATCGCCGGCACCCAGAATGCATTCAAGGAGACTGTGGAGCACTGGACCGAGGGTCTGGTGAACATCGCTGCAGTCATCGACGGGGAGCTGGCGCAGCTGGGGATGGAAGACCTCGGGTACTCTTCCGACAAGCATATCCAACCCAGCGCCAAGCTCAGCCTATTCTTCAAGGGCGTGGCGACGGCTCTCCAGTGGCTTCGGGAGAAGATCCCAAAGCAGCTGGCCGACGAGTCACGCAGGATTTGTGCCGGCGCTCTTCAGAAGGTGCTGATGAAGGTGGCCTTCCGCAACCCAGGCCTCAACTTCACCAACGTCCTCAAGTCCCTGCCGCCGGATGCCGACGTGGACACGCTCAAGGCCCTTGTCGCACCCATTGTGGACAAGGTGAGCGGGATCAAGAGGATCGAGGGCGATCATGTAGACTAGGCCGCCCATTTTATCTTGTTTTCCCTTGTCGCTGCTAATCATGTTATGAAAACAGTCTATTAGAGCTGCGACAAGTTATCTTGTAATATAACTATATTTCTGGTATTGATTGCTACGTTATTTACTTTACTAGATTCCTTCCTTTGTATGTTTTTACCCTACGCTTTTAGGAAACTTGCCGGCGCAGGCACCCGAGCCGCGAGCGCTGAGTGCGGGACTTCAGCAGCCTGCTGGCGGTGCCGCCTCCGACAAGAAACCTTGTCGCGACTAGTTGCAACACACTTAAGTTGTTGAGCGGACTCGAAACAAAGTAAGGGCGCAACTAGCTATGAGTTGGTTCCTCCGCGCACAGGTTTTCCATACAAAGCACGATCATTCGAAGAAGATAACTTAAAAAGAATTAAAACTAATTGCTCAAGCTTTGGCAACTTAGCTTTTTTGTTGGTTGCTTCCCGGCAAGGTGAAACTTCTTTGAACGATGCCCTGTCCATACCAAAATCCTCTCCTCCCCCCCCCCGGTGAACTTGTGCGCGAGGGAACCTTCCTTTCCTTTGTTGAGAAAAAGAAAGAAGAGAAAATAATGATATGGAGCCCTATGGCTCGTTATTGCTTACCGGGAGTTGGTGCTGCACAAGGTGTCAGACAAAGCATGCATATGTAAAGTAACAAAGCATGAAACTGACAAGATGTGCGAAGCACATGACCTTTACTGATGCACGGGATCTGCGCCCGGCTTTGTACAAAGGATTACATGCAACAACGGCAAGACTTGTACAAAAGGTGGTTGCCGGAACAGGTTCCAGCAACCGCGCCCTACGGGTAAAACTTACAAAGATGCTCAATGTTCCAGGAGTTGCTCACCGGAATGCCATCTTCGGTCTCAAGGCGGACAGCGCCAGGCCTAGTGACTCGTTTCACCCGGTAAGGGCCTTCCCACTTCGGCGTCAACTTGTTGGAATTCTTGGCGGATTGAACGCGCCGAAGAACAAGGTCGCCTTCCTCGAATATTCGGGCATTAACTTTGCAGCTATGGTAGCGGCGCAAAGCTTGCTGGTATCGAGCAGCTTGTACCGCAGCCTGAAGACGATCTTCCTCAAGGAGCAGCGCGTCATCTTGTCACAGCTGCTCTTGCTCAAGCTCATCATAAGCAAGCACTCGAGGCGACCCGTATACGAGTTCCGTGCGGAGAACTGCCTCTGCTCCATAGACTAGAGCGAAAGGTGTCTATCCAGTGGCTCAATTTGGCGTCATTCTGATCGACCAAAGAGCCACCGGCAGCCCCTCGATCCAGTTTCTTCCGCACTTGTGCAACCTGTCGAAAGTCCTGGTCTTGAGCCCGTGCAGCACTTCAGCGTTTGCCCTCTCCGCTTGACCGTTGCTTCTCAGATGAGCAACAGAAGCGAAGCAGACCTTGGCGCCAAGATCTTGGACGTACTGCATGAAGGTGCGGCTCGTGAATTGTGTGCCGTTGTCGGTGATGATCCTGTTAGGTATCCCGAAATGGCAAACAATCGACCTGAAGAACTTGACTGCTGACTGTGCTTTCACCTTCCTCACTGGTTCCACTTCCGGCCACTCCGTGAACTTGTCGATTCCGACATATAAGTACTCGAAGCCCCCGACAGCTCGGGGGAAAGGGCCGAGGATATCGAGCCACCAGACCGAAAATGGCCAGGATAAAGGGATCGTCTGGAGAGCTTGAGCTGGCTGGTGAATCTGCTTGGAATGGAACTGGCACGCTTCACACTTGGTTACTTGTGCAGTTGCATCCTGGAGGGCTGTCGGCCAAAAGAAACCTTGCCAGAAAGCTTTGCCGGCAAGTGCTCTTGCGCCAATGTGGTGACCACATATGCCTCCATGTATCTCTGCCAACAGCTTTTGTCCCTCTTCCCGGCAAATACACTTCAATTTCACGCCGTTGAGTCTTCTTCTGTACAGTATCTTGTCAACAAACTGGTACATACTTGACTGCCGGGCTACTTTTTCCGCTTCTTCTTGCTCTTCGGGAAGTTCTCCTGTCTGAAGGAAATGGACAATTTGCTGTGCCCATGCTGGAGCTTGTGGCTCAACAACAAGGACTAAAGGCACATCTGCTG
Source organism: Triticum aestivum (assembly GCF_018294505.1). Classification (NCBI taxonomy): domain Eukaryota; kingdom Viridiplantae; phylum Streptophyta; class Magnoliopsida; order Poales; family Poaceae; genus Triticum; species Triticum aestivum. The sequence continues at coordinate 561,294,816 of NC_057798.1, forward strand.
TTGCGGGAACATCCGCTTCTACGGCGAGAACCTGCGGCTAAACCGGAGCTTGATGTCCCCTGGCAAGCTTGCCGGAACAAAACTTGTCGGGAGCGTCTGCTTCGATGGAACAAGCAGTAAGACTTGCCAGAGCAAACTGCTTCTCAGCATTGTTGGCGTTGATCTTGGGGACCTTCTTGGCGGCGGCTTCGGGAAGCTCTGCCGGAAAGTAGTCGCCAGAAATCAACTTTCTCTTCTTACTCTGTCCAGTTGATGGTGTCACAGATGGTTGAGTCAGCTTGAGCACAAAGATCCCTGGTTCCACAGGTAACTTAAGTGCGGCGCACTTTGACAGGCCATCAGCAATGTCATTCTGAGCTCTTGGAACATGTTCCATTTGTAGGCCGTCAAAGTGTTCTTCTAGCTTTCTCACTTCATCAACATAAGCTTCCATCAATGGACTCTGATAACTCTTGTTCACTTGGCGGACGACAAGCTGTGAGTCTCCCCTGACAATGAGCTTCCTAATCCCAAGGTCTGCCGCGATCCTGAGACCGGCAAGCAAGCCTTCATACTCTGCAGTATTGTTTGTTGCTTGCTCCTTGGGAAAATGCATCTGGACTACGTACTTGAGGTGCTCTCCAGTGGGTGCGACAAGTAGCACGCCCGCACCGGCACCTTGCAGCGAGAAAGCACCATCAAAATACATCAGCCACTCTTTGCTTGCCTCCTTGACGGGGATGCTTGTCTCTGGAATCTCCTCATCTGGTGTTGGTGTCCACTCTGCTATGAACTCTGGCAATGCTCTGCTTTGTATAGTTGAAGTACTTTCAAACCTGAGGCCAAAGCTTGACAGTTCCAGTGCCCACTCGACAATCCTGCCTGTTGCTTCTGGATTTTGCATTATCCTCTTCAACGGAAAGCGAGTGACAACTGTGATCTCATGTGCTTGGAAGTAATGGTGCAGCTTTCTCGAGGCCATGAGAAGGCCGAAAAGCAACTTCTGCACACCAGAGTAGCTTGACCTAGCCCCCTGCAAAAGAGAACTGACAAAGTAAATTGGGCGCTGCACCATTCTCTTCTGCACCTCCTTATGTGTCTGCGCAGATCCATCTTTGTCGGGACCGAAGCTTGCCGGACCAAAGCTTGTCGGTGAAGCCCCCTGCTTGTCGCTGGATGCATCTGCCGTGGTTGCTGGCTCATCATCTGCCTCCCTCTCCGCCACTAACGCAGCACTAACCACTTGATTGGTTGCCGCTATATAAAGTAGCAACTTCTCTTGTGGCCTAGGTGCGACAAGTGTTGGAGCGGAGGACAGGTATCTCTTCAAGTCCTGCAGCGCAGCCTCCGCTTCCGGAGTCCATTTCATTGGACCTGCCTTCTTCAAAATTTTGAAGAATGGCAGGGCGCGCTCAGCAGATCTAGAGATGAACCTGCTAAGAGCAGCCACGCAACAGGCAAGCCTTCGCACATCCTTGACGCGCTTTGGTGCTTCAATGTGCTCGATGGCCTTGATCTTGTCGGGATTTGCTTCAATTCCCCTCTGAGACACGAAGAACCCGAGAAGCTTGCCGGAGGGGACTCCAAACACACACTTCTCGGGGTTCAGCTTGAGGTTGATCTTGCGCAGATTTGCAAACGTCTCATCTAAATCTTGAATCAGGATTGCCCTGTCCTTGCTCTTGACCACTATGTCATCCATGTAAGCTTCCACATTTCTGTGCATTTGCGGCTCAAAAGCGTGATGGACTACCCTTGCAAATGTTGAACCAGCATTCTTCAAACCAAAGGGCATCCGTACAAAGAAGTACGTGCCACATGGGGTAATGAATGCGGTTTTCTCCTCATCTTCTTCTGCCATGAAGATCTGATGATATTCTAAATATGCATCAAGAAATGAAAGCAAGTCACATCCGGCTGTGGAGTCAACAATCTGGTCGATGCGCGGCAAGGGAAATGGTTCTTTGGGACAAGCTTTATTGACATCGGTGAAATCAATACAAAGCCTCCATTTCCCGTTGGCCTTGCGCACGACAACAGGATTGGCCAACCACGTAGGATGGAGCACTCCACTGACAAGGCCTGCTGCTTCCAACTTCTTGATCTCTTCCGCAATGAATTCTTGGCGCTCCACTGCTTGTTTCCTAACTCTCTGCTTGACGGGCCGCGCATGAGGACATACGGCGAGGTGGTGCTCAGTTACTTCCCTGGGAACACCGGGGATGTCAGACGGTTGCCACGCAAACACGTCAACATTCGCCCGCAGGAAAGCAACGAGCGCGCTTTCCTATTTAGGATCAAGCGTGGCACTGATGGTGAAGGTACCACCAGTGCCGTCCTCCTTGGCGGACACCTTCTTGGTCTCTGGTGGAGCTTCCATTGCCTTCTTACACTTGCTGGTGGAGCTCGATGGTGCGTCCTCGACGGTAGCGCAGCACTCCGAAGAGGTGCGCTTGCCGGAGTGGGCATCAGAGCTCTTGCCGGACTTGGTCTTCTTCCTCCCCCCGGGAGCTTCAGCGGCAAGTGACTTGCGATCTGCTGCGGCTGCTGCTTCCCGGTAGATCTTGTCGGCACAGATAAGAGCATCCTTCTTGTCGCCATGGACAGAGATGACGCTTATCGGGCCTGGCATCTTCAGTACGTTGTATGCATAGTGAGAGGCTGCCATGAATTTGGCAAGTGCTGGACGACCGAGGCTCCCATTGTAAGGCAATGGGAAGTCAGCAACGTCAAAAGTGACCCTCTCAGTCCTGAAGTTCAGCTCGCTGCCAAATGTTACCGGCAACGTGATCTTTCCCTTCGGCTTGCTCCTTCCCGGGTTGATTCCTTGGAATGTGCCGGTCTCTTCGAGCTCGCTGTCAGGGATCTGGAGTTTCTGGAGCACCGCGGAGGAGATCAGGTTCAGGCCGGCCCCACCGTCAACTAACATCTTGGTGACCTTGAGGTTGCGGATAGTTGGTGAAACCAACATCCGCAAGCACCCGACCGTAGTTATGCGTTCAGGGTGGTCCTCAATATCAAAGATGATAGGCGTGCTGGACCATTTCAGAGGCTTGCGCGACTCGACGGGTGGTTCTGCTGCATTGACTTCCCGCACCCACTGCTTGAGCTGGCGGTGTGAAGTATGCAGAGAAGCACCACCGTCAACGCATAGGACCTCTGTGGCCTTCTGGAACTCCTGCTCATCGGTCTCGTCATCATCCATGTCTTCGTCGTCGTCGTCTTCATCCTTGTCGCGGCCGCGGGGAGGCCTGTCTCCTTGCCGCTGCTTGGCCTTGCCGCGGCGTCCTCCCCGGCTGGGACGCTTCTTGCCGGATCCTCCAGCACCCTCTTGGGCCTTCTCCTTGTCGCGCCGCTCGTATTCAGCTTTCTGCTGCTCAACAAGCTGCTCGACTTTCTTGCAGCTCTGGAGATCATGACCCTTGGTGCGGTGGATCTTGCAGTACTGCTTGTTGGTGCCGTCCTGCTTGTCGGCGGCCGCCACAGCCTCCGCGGCAGTCTCCTCCCTTCCTCAACACGTGCACACTTTTCGGCCCGGGCATATAGCTCACTGACGTCCCTGATCTTGCACATCGCCATCTCCTCCCTCATCCTGCGGTTCCGCACGTTTTGATGGAACGCGCTGATTACATGCCACCAAAGAAGAAGACTTCGGAGGCAGCTGATCCATCCGCGTCAATCTCACCACCACCGGAGCAAACGGGTGGTGGGGTTGACGCTGGTGGAAGAACGGACGTCGGCGAAGATGCTCACGGTGCTGCCAGGTCCAAGGACAAGGCTGCACAAACCTTGGTGTCTTCGCATCCGCCGCGTCCCTCTCAGGAGACGCAGGACTGACAGCGTCATGGTATTCGCAGTACCATACGCTTGTTGGACCAAGATCAAGCTGGTGGGTCTCGGGACGCTCAAGACCAGCATGCACGCCAACATGCTGGCACGAGTGAAGTACGGTCGCCCGGACGGGGTGCTGCTCCTTCTAACGTAGTTAGAAGTCCGAGCATATCCCGCTCCTCGCACCGTTCGCCACTACCGCCCACCACTCCGGCAGAAGCTTTAGCGCGAGCTCAACTGCTCCTGGATTACCCTCCTGCGGAAGACAAGCTCGACCAATGGAGGGCCACCATTCAGAGTCTCATCGGCTTCGCCAACGGCGACACTCCACGGCAGCCGAGCACGTCGCTGCCGCGGCAGGGTTGCCAGGCGCGAGCCGACGGTGACAAAACTGGTGATGGTGCAACCACCGTGCACTCTCCACCCCAAAGGCCAAGATCGCCGACTCACCGGATCCACCTTGACAGCGACTCCACCGCATCGTTGGATCCACGAGTTCGTCGCGATCAGCGCCAAGGTCTTCACGAACGACAGCAAGAAGACGCTCGTACTCGTATCGAGCGTCGAAGAGAAGCGTGACGTCAATCCGACAAGCGCGCTAGGCCCTCTGTTGACATGCACGCGCCCGGTGAACCAGGCAACTTGCCGTATGCGGTAGGTTGCCCTGCATTCACTCGTGAGCTGTGGCAGGTCCAGTGGCCCAGCACAAAGAACTTCAAGCCAGATGTACCGGAGAAGTACGACGGCAAGACGCATCCGTCAGAATTCCTCAGGATCTACACCATTGCGGTGCAAGCTGCTGGGGGGCGAGACGACAAGATCCTTGCCAACTACTTCCCGCTGGTGCTCAAGCCCAATGTCAGATCCTGGCTTATGCACTTGCCGGACAACTCCATATCCTCCTGGGCTGACCTGTGCCATCAGTTTGTCGGCGCCTTCACAGGCGGCCACAAACCTCCTGGCCAAGAGAGTGACCTTCACCTGCTCGCCCAGAAGGAAGGAGAATCCCTGCGCAAGTACATACAGAGATTCAGCAACGTACAGCACAACATCCCAGATATCCACCCTGCCGCGGTAATCAGCGCGTTGCATCAGAACGTGCGGAACCGCAGGATGAGGGAGGAGATGGCGATGTGCAAGATCAGGGACGTCAGTGAGCTATATGCCCTGGCCGACAAGTGTGCACGTGCTGATGAAGGGAGGAGACTCCCCAGAGAGAATATAGGAGCAGGAGGATCTGACAGTGAGGATACCGCCCCGACAAGGAAGAACCGGTGGCGGAATAACCGAAGGAAGAAAGGTAAAGAGGTGCTAGTTGTCGAGCAGTCCGGCAAAGGAGGTGGCGCCAACAAAGCCAAAACTGGTAGCTCCGGCAAGGAGACTGCCGCGGAGGCTGTGGCGGCCGCCGACAAGCAGGACGGCACCAACAAGCAGTACTGCAAGATCCACCGCACCAAGGGTCATGATCTCCAGAGCTGCAAGAAAGTCGAGCAGCTTGTTGAGCAGCAGAAAGCTGAATACGAGCGGCGCGACAAGGAGAAGGACCAAGAGGGTAATGGAGGATCCGGCAAGAAGCGTCCCGGCCGGGGAGGACGCCGCGGCAAGGCCAAGCAGCGGCAAGGAGACAGGCCTCCCCACGGCCGCGACAAGGATGAAGATGACGACGACGAAGACATGGATGATGACGAGACCGACGAGCAGGAGTTCCAGAAGGCCACAGAGGTCCTATGCGTTGACGGTGGTGCGTCTCTGCATACATCGCACCGCCAGCTCAAGCAGTGGGTGCGGGAAGTCAATGCAGCAGAACCACCTATCGAGTCGCGCAAGCCTCTGAAATGGTCCAGCACGCCTATCATCTTTGATATTGAGGACCACCCTGATCGCATAACTGCGGTTGGGTGCTTGCCGATGTTGGTTTCACCAACTATCCGCAACCTCAAGGTCACCAAGATGTTAGTTGATGGCGGGGCCGGCCTGAACCTGATCTCCTCCGTGGTGCTCGAGAAACTCCAGATCCCTGACAGCAAGCTCGAAGATACCGGCACATTCCAAGGAATCAACCCGGGAAGGAGCAAGCCGAAGGGAAAGATCACGTTGCCGGTAACATTTGGCAGCGAGCTGAACTTCAGGACTGAGAGGGTCACTTTTGACGTTGCTGACTTCCCATTGCCTTACAATGGGATCCTTGGTCGTCCAGCACTTGCCAAATTCATGGCAGCCTCTCACTATGCATACAACATACTGAAGATGCCAGGCCCGATAAGCGTCATCTCTGTCCACGGCGACAAGAAAGATGCTCTTATCTGTGCCGACAAGATCTACCGGGAAGCAGCAGCCGCAGCAGATCGCAAGTCACTTGCCGCTGAAGCTCCCGGGGGGAGGAAGAAGACCAAGTCCGGCAAGAGCTCTGATGCCCACTCCGGCAAGCGCACCTCTTCAAAGTGCTTTGCTACCGTCGAGGACACACCATCGAGCTCCACCGGCAAGTGTAAGAAGGCAATGGCAGCTCCACCAGAGACCAAGAAGGTGTCCGCCAAGGAGGACGGCACTGGTGGTACCTTCACCATCAGTGCCACGCTTGATCCTAAATAGGAAAGCACGCTCGTTGCTTTCCTGCGGGCGAATGTTGACGTGTTTGCGTGGCAACCGTCTGACATCCCCGGTGTTCCCAGGGAAGTAATTGAGCACCACCTCGCCGTCGGTCCTCATGCGCGGCCCGTCAAGCAGAGAGTTAGGAAACAAGCAATGGAGCGCCAAGAATTCATTGCGGAAGAGATCAAGAAGTTGGAAGCAGCAGGCCTTGTCAGAGGAGTGCTCCATCCTACGTGGTTGGCCAATCCTGTTGTCGTGCGCAAGGCCAACGGGAAATGGAGGCTTTGTATTGATTTCACCGATGTCAATAAAGCTTGTCCCAAAGACCCATTTCCCTTGCCGCGCATCGACCAGATTGTTGACTCCACAGCCGGATGTGACTTGCTTTCATTTCTTGATGCATATTCAGGATATCATCAGATCTTCATGGCAGAAGAAGATGAGGAGAAAACCGCATTCATTACCCCATGTGGCTCATACTGCTTTGTACGGATGCCCTTTGGTTTGAAGAATGCTGGTTCAACATTTGCAAGGGTAGTCCATCATGCTTTTGAGCCGCAAATGCACAAAAATGTGGAAGTTTACATGGATGACATAGTGGTCAAGAGCAAGGAGAGGGCAACCCTGATTCAAGATTTAGATGAGACGTTTGCAAATCTGCGCAAGATCAACCTCAAGCTGAACCCAGAGAAGTGTGTGTTTGGAGTCCCCTCTGGCAAGCTTCTCGGGTTCTTCGTGTCTCAGAGGGGAAATGAAGCAAATCCCGACAAGATCAAGGCCATCGAGCAGATCGAAGCACCAAAGCGCGTCAAGGATGTGAGAAGGCTTGCCGGTTGCGTGGCTGCTCTCAGCAGGTTCATCTCTAGATCTGCTGAGCGCGCCCTGCCATTCTTCAAAATTTTGAAGAAGGCAGGTCCAATGAAATGGACTCCGGAAGCGGAGGTTGCGCTGCAGGACTTGAAGAGATACCTGTCCTCCCCTCCAACACTTGTCACACCTAGGCCACAAGAGAAGTTGTTACTGTATATAGCGGCAACCAATCAAGTGGTTAGTGCTGCGTTAGTGGTGGAGAGGGAGGCAGATGATGAGCCAGCAACCACGGCAGATGCATCCAGCGACAAGCAGGGGGCTTCATCGACAAGCTCTGGTTCGGCAAGCTTCGGTCCCGACAATGATGGATCTGCGCAGACACATAAGGAGGTGCAGAAGAGAATGGTGCAGCGCCCAGTTTACTTTGTCGGTTCCCTTTTGCAGGGGGCTAGGTCAAGGTACTCCGGTGTGCAGAAGTTGCTTTTCGACCTTCTCATGGCCTCGAGAAAGCTGCGCCATTACTTCCAAGCACATGAGATCACAGTTGTCACTCGGTTTCCGTTGAAGAGGATACTGCAACATCTAGAAGCAACAGGCAGGATTGTCGAGTGGGCACTGGAACTGTCAAGCTCTGGCCTCAGGTTTGAAAGTACTTCAACTATCCAAAGCAGAGCATTGGCAGAGTTCATAGCAGAGTGGACGCCAACACCAGATGAGGAGATTCCAGAGACGAGCATCCCCGTCAAGCAGGCAAGCAAAGAGTGGCTGATGTATTTTGATGGTGCTTTCTCGAAGCAAGGCGCCGGTGCAGGCGTGCTACTTGTCGCACCCACCGGAGAGCACCTCAAGTACGTAGTCCAGATGCACTTTCCCAAGGAGCAAGCAACAAACAATACTGCAGAGTATGAAGGCTTGCTTGCCGGTCTCAGGATCGCGGCAGACCTTGGGATTAGGAAGCTCATTGTCAGGGGAGACTCACAGCTTGTCGTCCCCCAAGTGAACAAGAGTTATCAGAGTCCATTGATGGAAGCTTATGTTGATGAAGTGAGAAAGCTAGAAGAACACTTTGACGGCCTACAAATGGAACATGTTCCAAGAGCTCAGAATGACATTGCTGATGGCCTGTCAAAGTGCGTCGCACTTAAGTTACCTGTGGAACCAGGGATCTTTATGCTCAAGCTGACTCAACCATCCGGGACATCATCAACAGGACAGAGTAAGAAGAGAAAGTTGATTTTCGGCGACTACTTTCTGGCAGAGCTTCCCGAAGCTGCCGCCAAGAAGGTCCCCAAGATCAACGCCAACAATGCTGAGAAGCAGTTTGCTCCGGCAAGTCTTAGTGCTTGTTCCGTCGAAGCAGACGCTCCCGACAAGTTTTGTTCAGCTTGCCGGGGGACATCAAGCACCGGTTGAGCCGCAGGTTCTCGCCGTAGAAGCGGATGTTCCCGCAGCAGCAGATGTGCCTTTAGTCCTTGTTGTCAAGCCACAAGCTCCAGCATGGGCACAGCAAATTGTCCGTTTCCTTCAGACGGGAGAACTTCCCGAAGAGCAAGAAGAAGCAGAAAAAGTAGCCCGACAGTCAAGTATGTACCAGTTTGTTGACAACATACTGTACAGAAGAAGACTCAACGGCGTGAAATTGAAGTGTATTTGCCGGGAAGACGGACAAAAGTTGTTGGCAGAGATACATGGAGGCATATGTGGTCACCACATTGGCGCAAGAGCACTTGCCGGCAAAGCTTTCCGGCAAGGTTTCTTTTGGCCGACAGCCCTCCAGGATGCAACTGCACAAGTAACCAAGTGTGAAGCGTGCCAGTTCCATTCCAAGCAGATTCACCAGCCAGGTCAAGCTCTCCAGACGATCCCTTTATCCTAGCCATTTTCGGTCTGGGGGCTCGATATCCTCGGCCCTTCCCCCGAGCTGTCGGGGGCTTCGAGTACTTGTACGTCGCAATCGACAAGTTCACGAAGTGGACGGAAGTGGAACCAGTGAGGAAGGTGACAGCACAGTTAGCAGTCAAGTTCTTCAGGTCGATTGTTTGCCGTTTCGGGATACCTAACAGGATCATCACCGACAACGGCACGCAATTCACGAGCCACACCTTCATGCAGTACGTCCAAGGTCTTGGCGCCAAGGTCTGCTTCGCTTCTGTTGCTCATCCGAGAAGCAACGGTCAAGCGGAGAGGGCAAACGCTGAAGTGCTGCGCGGGCTCAAGACTAGGACTTTCGACAGGCTGCACAAGTGCGGAAGAAACTGGATCGAGGAGCTGCCGGTGGCTCTTTGGTCGATCAGAACGACGCCAAATCGAGCCACTGGACAGACACCTTTCGCTCTAGTCTATGGAGCAGAGGCAGTTCTCCCCACGGAACTCGTATGCAGGTCGCCTCGAGTGCTCGCTTATGATGAGCTTGAGCAAGAGCAGCTGCGACAAGATGACGCGCTGCTCCTTGAGGAAGATCGTCTTCAGGCTGCGGTACGAGCTGCTCGATACCAGCAAGCTTTGCGCCGCTACCATAGCTGCAAAGTTAATGCCCGAAGCTTCGAGGAAGGCGACCTTGTTCTTCGGCGCGTTCAATCCGCCAAGAATTCCAATAAGTTGACGCCGAACTGGGAAGGCCCTTACCGGGTGAAACGAGTCACTAGGCCTGGCGCTGTCTGCCTTGAGACCGAAGATGGCATTCCGGTGAGCAACTCCTGGAACATTGAGCATCTTCGTAAGTTTTACCCGTAGGGCGCGGTTGCCAGAACCTGTTCCGGCAACCACCTTTTGTACAAGTCTTGCCGTTGTTGCATGTAATCCTTTATACAAAGCCGGGGGCAGATCCCGTGCATTAGTAAAGCTCATGTGCTTCGCACATCTTGTCACTTTCATGCTTTTTTACTTTACATATGCATGCTTTGTCTGACACCTTGTGCAGCACCAACTCCCGGTAAGCAATAACGAGCCATAAGGCTCCATATCATTATTTTCTCTTCTTTCTTTTTCTCAACAAAGGAAAGGAAGGTTCCCTCGCGCACAAGTTCACCGGGGGGGGGGGCGAAGGAGAGGATTATGGTATGGACAGGGCGTCGTTCAAAGAAGTTTCACCTTGCTGGGAAGCAACCAACAGAAAAGCTAAGTTGCCAAAGCTTAAGCAATTTGTTTTAATTATTTTTAAGTTATCTTCTTCGAACGACCGTGCTTTGTATGGAAAACCTGTGCGCGGAGGAACCAACTCGTAGCTAGTTGCGCCCTTACTTTGTTTCGAGTCCACTCAACAACTTAAGTGTGCTGCAACTAGTCACGACAAGGTTTCTTGTTGGAGGCGGCACCACCAGCAGGCTGCTGAAGTCCCGCACTCAGCGCTCGCGGCTCGGGTGCCTGCGCCGGCAAGTTTCCTAAAAGCGTAGGGTAAAAACATACAAAGGAAGGAATCTAGTAAAGGAAATAACGTAGCAATCAATACCAGAAATATAGTTATATTACAAGATAACTTGTCGCAGCTCTAACAGACTGTTTTCATAACATGATTAGCAACGACAAGGGAAAACAGGATAAAACGGGCGGCCTAGTCTACACGATCGCCCTCGATCCTCTTGATCCCGCTCACCTTGTCCACAATGGGTGCAACAAGGGCCTTGAGCGTGTCCACGTCGGCATCCGGCGGCAGGGACTTGAGGACGTTGGTGAAGTTGAGGCCTGGGTTGCGGAAGGCCACCTTCATCAGCACCTTCTGAAGAGCGCCGGCACAAATCCTGCGTGACTCGTCGGCCAGCTGCTTTGGGATCTTCTCCCGAAGCCGCTGGAGAGCCGTCGCCACGCCCTTGAAGAACAGGCTGAGCTTGGCGCTGGGTTGGAGATGCTCGTTGGAATAGTACCCGAGGTCTTCCATCCCCAGCTGCACCAGCTCCCCGTCGATGACTGCGGCGATGTTCACCAGACCCTCGGTCCAGTGCTCCACAGTCTCCTTGAATGCATTCTGGGTGATGGCGATGCTCGCTAGCAACGCCTCGTCGGCCTTGACCTTCTCCGACAAAGTCTTCTCCCGTTCCTTGGCGCCATCCAGCGTCTGAGTTAGCGTGGTCAGCTTCAGCTCGAGATCCGCGTTGGAGTCCTTGGCGGCGCTGAGCTCCCTGCTCCTCTCAGCGAGAAGACCCTGCAGCTCACCATGAGCAGCAGCATCCTTCTCGCGCTCGCGTTGGAGCGCGGCAAGTTCCTCGCCGCTCTTCTGGATGTTCGCCTCCAGCTGCGCCACCCTCGCCTCCAGCTCCTTCTTGGCGGCCTCTGCAGTTGCGGCAGCATCCCTTGCTTCCTTGAGAGTCCCGCCAAGTTTTTCCTCGCGTGCGACAAGCTCCTCCTCGTAGCTGTCAAGATAGGCCTTCCGCTGCACCAACTCGCCTTCTCGCGCGGACTGCTTCTCGGCAGCGAGCCTTTGTTCCTCCTCAACTTCGGCCTTCTCAAGAAGGAAGGCCGTACGTTCCTCTGCGAGTCTCTCCCGCTCCTATGCCAGGGACCTAGAGCTTCCTGGTTGGTGCTCCGGAGCTCCTCTGCGCGCTTCTCCATATCCACTCCCGCCTTCGCGACAAGTGCTTCCCGGGAAGCCAGCTTGGCTTGTCGGACGCGGTAGAGTGACAGCAGCTTCGGCAGCAGCTGCTCCTCCTCAGGCTCGCCACTGCTGCTTGGCGCGTTGACCAAGGACAGCCCAGCGGAGGCGAGCAGCTCCTCATCAAAAGTCTCTCCTTCTACCGGCGCCCTGGAGCTCGACGCCCAGGGGAGCTTGATGAAGATGCCGTCGCCGGCCTTCAAGTAGGCGCCGGGCTGAGGCTCTTCGGAGCCTGGCTCCGCAGCAGCGGCAGAGGGATCGGCGGTCGGTTCAGCGCCTGGCGCTCCTGCGGCCTCAGGGCCGTCAGTGCAATCGCCCGACCCCTCGCCAGCTTCTGCGCCAGCAGCCTTGGCGGCCTCCTCGCCGGCGGGTTCATCAGCACCGGCCCCTTCTTCGTTAATGGCGGCGTCGATGTTGCTGCCACGCGCGCCTTCCTGGCCGGCGTCCTCAGTCTCCATTGGCTCCACAGCAGATGGATCTGAAGAATGAAGAGGGGAGAAGAATCAAGCAAATGTGCGAGAAGAAAATCAGAAGAAGAAAAAACCCAAGGGAAGTTTTTGGGCAAGAGGATTACCTGTACCAAGATTTGCAGTTGCGGTCTCGGCCGCCGCGGGGTCGTAGGTGCTGTCCCTTGCCGGAGAACTACCCCTTGCCAGAGAGTTCTCCCTTGCCGGAGAGCGCTCCCTTGCCGGGGACTCCTCCCTTGATGGCATAGTCGAAGAATATGGCACTTCGGGACCAGCTTCCGGGCGTTCTTGATGAGGCTGTTCTGCTCCTACACAAATCAACAGACAAGATGTCAGTAGAGAAAGAAGCACTCATGCGCGCCCGACAGCAGAAAGTAAAATACAAACTTACGCTAGGGGCTGCGCTGGGGGCTGCTTTGCGGAGTAGTGGCTAGATCCGGCAAGGTGGGCTCAGACACGCCCCCTGCTGACACGGTGGGATCGTCTTCGATGACGATCACCGAAGCCTTGGCCCTCTTTGCTGCCCTCTGGGCCAGCGTCCTGAAAAGGAACAGATCCCGATCGAAGCAAGTTAGATACAGAATGAAACCAACAAGATTGAAGAACTATGAAGATAGCAAGAAAAGCTTACTCTTCTTCTTCGTCATCGGAGCTGAGCGCGGAGAGGTCGAAGTCTGGCTCGCCTCCGGTGCAATGAGGCGGAGGAGTGGGGTCCCTTGCCCTCTTGGCGGGAGCAGCAGTGGTGGGCCGGGAAGGTCCCGCTCCAGTTGCAGCAGCGGCAGGAGGCGCTCCCGCGGCAACAGTGCTTTCCGCGGTCGAGCGTGTCGCGCGGCTCGGCGGCTATTGACCCGTCTGGCGCACCGCTGCGTCACCAGCCCTGCGGAGACGCCTCCTTGGTGCGGCCGGGGGCTCCAATTGCGGCACGCCGTCTGAAGGCTCTGGCTCACCCTCGCCGGGCTCGCTCGGCTCGGCCTCGGGGCCGGCAAGATCTTCCTCGCCGGCGAACTCCTCGCGCTCGGCAAGGCTTGCCGCCTCTGCTGCCTCTGCCTCCGCCTCGGTGAACGTGAACTCACCCGCGGCAGCTGCTGCCGCAGCCTCTTCCGCCCTAGTGGCGATGTGCTGCAGCTCCGCGTTGGTGGTATCATGGGTGAGGCTCCTCTGCTCGTCGGCGCTGATCGACACTTCTTCCAAGTTGTCGAAGAACGCTTGCACGACGTCATCCGCAGGTTCTTGCCAAGTTGGGGCGATGCCGTGTGAGTCGCACAACGGCATCATGGCACGGATCCGGTCAAGCGAAGAGTTATTGCACAGAGGAACGACGCCCCTCGGCAACGTAAATGGGTGCTGGGGGTCGCGTTTGAACAACTCCGTGAGTATCGCGTCCAGCTCCAGGACGGTGAAATTGAAGTTAAGGCCCGGCCGCAGCCTCATGATGTCCGCCGAGTTCTTGAACTCCCGGGCAGGCCTCCCCCTCTCCTGCAGGGGGGCGATGCGGCGGCGAAGGAAATCTGCTCCGACAGCGCCTACAGTAAGCCCAGCAAGCCTAAGGCGAAGGATCCTGGTGGTGGCGATCTTCAGCCTCTCGTCTTCCGGGGCCAGGTTGCTCCAATCGTTGCCGCGCACTATTGGGGCTTGGCGCATGGCAGTGAACGGCTGCGGGTTATCCTCGACGATCCAACACCAATCCGCTTTCCACTCCTCCCACTTGCTGCGGAGTTCCCCCTCCAGATACGCTTCCTTCTTGCCGGCTCTCGAGATCCAGGCGATCCCCCCAGCAAGCGGCTCTCCTCTCTCGACCCGAGGCATGAAGAAGTGGCAGAAAAGGGCTACATTGGGGTGGACTCCGACAAAGTTTTCGCACAAATGTGCGAAAACTGCAATCGTAAGGACGGTGTTGGGGGTGAAGTCTAGGAGGCGGAGGCCGTACGTATTCATGATGTCGCAGAAGAACTCCGAGAAGAGCGGGCAGAGCCCGCAGTAGAAGAAAAGTGCGAAGAACGGGTACCCGGTTGGAGCCAGCTCCGATGCGGTGGCCGGGAGTACCCTCGTGCGCGGGTGTGCACGCGTCTCCGTCGACCAGAAAAGGTAGTAGTACTCCCTCAGCTCCTTGGCGCCGAGCTGAGGGGGGAAGATGGCCCGCTCCTTCCGCAGCGCCGCGAGCCGCTGCGCCTCGGCCGATTTCACGCCCTTCCCTTTGTCGGCTTTCGAAGCCATGGCGGAAGTGGCAGGGGAGATCGGCGCCGTGGTGGTGCTGATGGCGACGGGGGGGGGGGGCGGAGCGCTGCTCTCTTTCGGCTTTGAGAAGAAGGAGGGAGCAGCGGAGATTCTCGAGGACAAAGCAACAGATGGCGAAGTGGGGAAACTGCCCCCATTTCCCCTACTTATAAAGAGGGAGGGGGTGGACGTTTCGCCCCTCCGAATAAAGAACCCCCCACGATCTCTCCCACGATGCCGCATTCAGCGCGTGCCGTTGAGGGAGAGCGCGGTGGGTACAGAGCAAGATTCGGCGTTACTCGGGCCGCGCGTGCCCGTGCCCTGTTTTGGGCCTGGCCCAACAGCGCTCTGCACCGTGTGTGGCCCAGGCCCGGGGGCTCCTGTCGGTGTACTAGAATAGGGGTACCCTAGTACCCTGAACTTGTGCACGAGTAGTAGCAGCGCCCCGTGGCAAGGGCTTGCCGGGTGACCGCCAAGATACTCCGTGGCTCCTTTGGAGCCATTCAAGAACCAAGTGTTCAAGTCAAGAAGACAAGACCCCAGCAAGAGGAGCTTGCCGGGAAGGCCAATCGAGGCATTTCAAGGAACTTGCCGCCACGCGCTACGCGTCCCGGCAAGGCCCGGTGAGCGACAAGCTTCCGGGTGCGACAAGACCACGACCGCGGCAAGACGCTTGCCGGGGCAAGCGGCCACTCTGCTACCACGCTCCAGCGCATCCACCAACGTGTCGTCCTGGGGGCCTCTCCAGGCACGCGTGGCGGAAGGCTGTGCAGCCAGCGGTAAGCGGTGGCATGCGACGCTGACAAGATCGCCATCATGGCGGACGGTGGCTCCTCTAACGGTCCTTTTCTGCACTATTTAGGTGACACAGACGGGCATTTAATGCCCTTGTCCCCTGCCGTCAGGGTTAGGTAGAGTACACTGTACAAGCAACTGTACCAACTACCTCTCTTTTTACATTTGTACCCTTCTCTGCATTGCCACCTGTCGGTGACCCCTTGCGCGTATAAAAGGAGGCCCATGCGCAACGTAGAAAGGGGTCGGAACTTTCGGTTCAGTTCGACTAGCTCAGAAGGCTCGAATCATTTCGAAGCCAGCAAAACACTTAGCTCTCTAGAGCAAGAACATAATAGAATCAGACAAGCAGCAGTAGGAGTGTTATCTCTCTGGAGAGCTCCGAAGCTAGGTAAACTGCTCGTGTGCTCCGCCTCGATCCGCTCTTCGTGCGACCTCCGCCCCCCGCCGAACCGAAAGGGGCTCCGGTCCCATAGGTGTTCGTGGGTCAGTTTCCCCCGACCTGTTCCGGCAACCACCTTTTGTACAAGTCTTGCCGCTATTGCATGTAATCCTTTGTACAAAGCCGGGCGCAGATCCCGTGCATCAGTAAAGCTCATGTGCTTCGCACATCTTGTCACTTTCATGCTTTTTTACTTTACATATGCATGCTTTGTCTGACACCTTGTGCAGCACCAACTCCCGGTAAGCAATAACGAGCCATAAGGTTCCATATCATTATTTTCTCTTCTTTCTTTTTCTCAACAAAGGAAAGGAAGGTTCCCTCACGCACAAGGTCACCGGGGGGAAAGGAGAGGATTATGGTATGGACAGGGCATCGTTCAAAGAAGTTTCACCTTGCAGGGAAGCAACCAACAGAAAAGCTAAGTTGCCAAAGCTTGAGCAATTAGTTTTAATTCTTTTTAAGTTATCTTCTTCGAACGACCGTGCTTTGTATGGAAAACCTGTGCGCGGAGGAACCAACTCGTAGCTAGTTGCGCCCTTACTTTGTTTCGAGTCCGCTCAACAACTTAAGTGTGCTGCAACTAGTCGCGACAAGGTTTCTTGTCGGAGGCGGCACCACCAGCAGGCTGCTGAAGTCCCGCACTCAGCGCTCGCGGCTCGGGTGCCTGCGCCGGCAAGTTTCCTAAAAGCGTAGGGTAAAAACATACAAAGGAAGGAATCTAGTAAAGGAAATAACGTAGCAATCAATACCAGAAATATAGTTATATTACAAGATAACTTGTCACAGCTCTAACAGACTGTTTTCATAACAAGATTAGCAGCGACAAGGGAAAACAAGATAAAACGGGTGGCCTAGTCTACACGATCGCCCTCGATCCTCTTGATCCCGCGCACCTTGTCCACAATGGGTGCGACAAGGGCCTTGCGCGTGTCCACGTCGGCATCCGGCGGCAGGGACTTGAGGACGTTGGTGAAGTTGAGGCCTGGGTTGCGGAAGGCCACCTTCATCAGCACCTTCTGAAGAGCGCCGGCACAAATCCTGCGTGACTCGTCGGCCAGCTGCTTTGGGATCTTCTCCCGAAGCCGCTGGAGAGCCGTCACCATGCCCTTGAAGAATAGGCTGAGCTTGGCGCTGGGTTGGAGATGCTCGTCGGAAGAGTACCCGAGGTCTTCCATCCCCAGCTGTGCTAGCTCCCCGTCGATGACTGCGGCGATGTTCACCAGACCCTCGGTCCAGTGCTCCACAGTCTACTTGAATGCATTCTGGGTGACGGTGATGCTCGCCAGCAACGTCTCGTCGGCCTTGACCTTCTCCGACAAAGTCTTCTCCCGCTCCTTGGCGCCATCCAGCGTCTGAGTTAGCGTGGTCAGCTTCAGCTCGAGATCCGCGTTGGAGTCCTTGGCGGCGCTGAGCTCCCTTCTCCTCTCAGCGAGAAGACCCTGCAGCTCACCATGAGCAGCAGCATCCTTCTCGCGCTCGCACTGGAGCGCGGCAAGTTCCGCGCCGCTCTTCTGGATGTTCGCCTCCAGCTGCGCCACCCTCGCCTCCAGCTCCTTCTTGGCAGCCTCTACAGTTGCGGCAGCATCCCTTGCTTCCTTGAGAGTCCCGCCAAGTTTTTCCTCGCGCGCGACAAGCTCCTTCTCGTAGCTGTCAAGATAGGCCTTCCGCTGCACCAACTCGCCTTCTCGCGCGGACTGCTTCTCGGCAGCGAGCCTTTGTTCCTCCTCAACTTCGGCCTTCTCAAGAAGGAAGGCCGTACGTTCCTCTGCGAGTCTCTCCCGCTCCTATGCAAGGGACCGGAGAACTTCCTGGTTGGTGCTCCAGAGCTCCTCTGCGCGCTTCTCCATATCCACTCCCGCCTTCACGACAAGTGCTTCCCGGGAAGCCAGCTTGGCTTGTCGGGCGCGGTAGAGTGACAGCAGCTTCCGCAGCAGCTGCTCCTCCTCAGGCTCGCCACTGCTGCTTGGCGCGTCGACCAAGGACAGCCCAGCGGAGGTGAGCAGGTCCTCATCAAAAGTCTCTCCTTCGACCGGCGCCCTAGAGCTCGACGCCCAAGGGAGCTTGATGAAGATGCCGTCGCCGGCCTTCAAGTAGGCACCGGGCTGAGGCTCTTCGGAGCCTGGCTCCGCAGCAGCGGCGGAGGGATCGGCGGTCGGTGCAGCGCCTAGCGCTCCTGCGGCCTCAGGTCCGTCAGTGCAATCGCCCGACCCCTCGCCAGCTTCTGCGCCAGCAGCCTTGGCGGCCTCCTCGCCGGCGGGTTCATCAGCACCGGCCCCTTCTTCGTTAACAGCGGCGTCGATGTTGCTGCCATGCGCGCCTTCCTCGCCGGCGTCCTCAGTCTCCATTGTCTCCGCAGCAGATGGATCTGAAGAACGAAGAGGGGTGAAGAATCAAGCAAATGTGCGAGAAGAAAATCAGACGAAGAAGAAAACCTAAGGGAAGTTTTTCGGCAAGAGGATTACCTGTACCAAGATTTGCAGTTGCGGTCTCGGCCGCCGCAGGGTCGTTGGTGCTGTCCCTTGCCGGAGAACTACCCCTTGCCGGAGAGTTCTCCCTTGCCGGAGAGTTCTCCCTTGCCGGGGACTCCTCCCTTGACGGCGTAGTCGAAGCAGATGGCACTTCGGGACCAGCTTCCGGGCGTTCTTGATGAGGCTGTTCTGCTCCTACACAAATCAACAGTCAAGATGTCAGTAGAGAAAGAAGCACTCATGCGCGCCCGACAGCAGAAAGTAAAATACAAACTTACGCTGGGGGCTGCGCTAGGGGCTGCTTTGCGGAGTAGTGGCCAGATCCGGCAAGGTGGGCTCAGACATGCCCCCTGCTGACACGGTGGGATCGTCTTCGATGACGATCACCGAAGCCTCGGCCCTCTTCGCTGCCCTCTGGGCCAGCGTCCTGAAAAGGAACAGATCCAGATCGAAGCAAGTCAGATACAGAATGAAAGCAACAAGATTGAAGAACTACGAAGACAGCAAGAAAAGCTTACTCTTCTTCTTCGTCATCGGAGCTGAGCGCGGAGAGGTCGAAGTCTGGCTCGCCTCCGGTGCGACGAGGCGGAGGAGTGGGGTCCCTTGCCCGCTTGGCGGGACCAGCAGCGGTGGGCCGGGAAGGTCCCGCTCCAGTTGCCGCAGCGGCAGGAGGCGCTCCCGTGGCAACAGTGCTTGCCGCGTTCGAGCGTCTCGCGCGGCTCGGCGGCTGTTGACCCGTCTGGCGCACCGCTGCGCCACCAGCCCTGCAGAGACGCCTCCTTGGTGCGGCCGGGGGCTCCACTTGCGGGAGGCTGTCTGAAGGCTCTGGCTCACCCTCGCCGGGCTCGCTCGGCTCGGCCTTGGGGCCGGCAAGATCTTCCTCGCTGGCGAACTCCTCGCGCTGGGCAAGGCTTGCCACCTCTTCCGCCCTAGTGGCGATGTGCTGCAGCTCCGCGTCGGTGGTATCACGGGTGAGGCTCCTCTGCTCGTCGGCGCGGATCGGCACTTCTTCCAAGTTGTCGAAGAACGCTTACACGACGTCATCCGCGGGTTCTTGCCAAGTTGGGGCGATGCCGTGTGAGTCGCACAACGGCATCATGGCACGGATCCGGTCAAGCGAAGAGTTATTGCTCAGAGGAACGACGCCCCTCAGCAACGTAAATGGGTGCTGGGGGGCGATGCGGCGGCGAAGGAAATCTGCTCCGACAGCGCCTACAGTAAGCCCGGCAAGCCTGAGGCGAAGGATCCTGGTGGTGGCGATCTTCAGCCTCTCGTCTTCCAGGGGGCCAGGTTGCTCCAATCATTGCCGCGCACTATTGGGGATTGGCGCACGGCAGTGAACGGCTGCGGGTTATCCTCGACGATCCAACACCACTCCGCTCTCCACTCCTCCCACTTGCTGCGCAGTTCCCCCTCCAGATAAGCTTCCTTCTTGCCGGCTCTCGAGATCCAGGCGATCCCCCCGGCAAGCGGCTCTCCTCTCTCGACCCGAGGCATGAAGAAGTGGCGGAAAAGGGCTACATTGGGGTGGACTCCGACAAAGTTTTCGCACAAATGTGCGAAAACTGCCATCGTAAGGACGACGTTGGGGGTGAAGTCCAGGAGGCGGAGGCCGTACATATTCATGATGTCGTAGAAGAACTCCGAGAAGGGCGGGCAGAGCCCGCAGTAGAAGAAAAGTGCGAAGAACGGGTACCAAGTTGGAGCCAGCTCCGATGCGGTGGCCGGGAGTACCCTCGTGCGTGGGTGTGCACGCGTCTCCGTCGACCAGAAAAGGTAGTAGTACTCCCTCAGCTCCTTGGCGCCGAGCTGAGGGAGGAAGATGGCCCGCTCCTTCCGCAGCGCCGCGAGCCGCTGCGCCTCGGCCGATTTCACGCCCTTCCCTTTGTCGGCTTTCGGAGCCATGGCGGAAGTGGCAGGGGAGATCGGCGGCGTGGTGGTGCTGATGGCGACG